>NC_143487.1:35517044-35817044 GCF_027475165.1 Benincasa hispida | reverse complement strand
GTGAGGAGAGTGCAACTATCGAGCTATAGTGGTGTGTCTTGATAGTTAACGAATAGTAATTATTTCGATTAAGGAGTTTAACAAATTAATTACAAATCGTTGGAGCTCATGATCTGTAGGTCCATTAGGTCCCTTTACTAACTCATAAATTGGAATAGCAAATTGAGTATTGAATTAAATGAATTTTGGACTTAGGGTTATGAATTTTAAATGTTCAAATTCAATTATTAGGGTTTTCGATTGGTTGTATTTGATACAATTAAAAACATTTAATTTAGTTGAAATTAAATGAAATTGGAGAATCAATTTATATTTAAATTATGATTTAGATATGCAATTGAATCATATTGGTGGAAGTGGTATTTTATTAGTTTAATATTAAGATGTTAAATTAAGTTTCTATTAATTAAAAGGCTTAATTAAAATAAAATTAATTTTATAAAAAAATTAAATAAAATAGTTTTATTAAAATTAAAATTAAAATCAATTTTCGAAAAATTGATTTTAAAATCAAAATCAAAGAGAAAGTGAATTTTTCCAATTTTTGGAAAAAAATCCACTATCTCTTCAAAAGTGGGAATTCATCATTTTCCATCAAATTCTTCAAGAAGAAGTTGCCTTCCATGCAGCTTGATATTCCTGCATGATTTAGTGTATATATACATGCTGCATCCAGAGAAATTGAGGGAGAATTTCTGAAATTCTAACTAAGGTGTTGGAAAATTGAAAACCCTCCCAAACCCACCATAATCCCTCTCTAATTCAGCAAGATTTGAGTGTTTCCACCACACATTCCTTCTTGAGCCTTGTAGAGAAGATCTTGATGCTGGTCTTGTTGAAGTTTCAAGCTCAATCTTGAAATGATTCTGCTGAATTTTTGGATTAAGTCTTCAAAGGTAAGTTTTGCTTCAAACCCTCTTTGAAATTCTTTTGAATAGCATGTTTAAAACTCAAATTAAGAGTAATTAGAGTACTTATTGATTCTGATTTATTCCGCTGCATGTTAGATTACTCCTTCAGCATCTTATTTTCACAACTTCTTATTTCTCGATATTGTCACCAAGACCTGATGACTTGAGTTTCCACTAAACCCAAATTATGGCTAGGCTGTTATACATTCCTCCCACTATGTCGAGGTACCCTCAACTCTTAGAGTAAGATGCATCTCACCTGTCGAAACAACTTTTGTTACAGTGTCAATTTTAATCAATAACTCTTATTGATATACTCTTTCTCTTATGGAAACTAAATATAATACATGGTGGTTTCTTGTGCGTATAATTTTCCAAAAAATTTAGCATTTGTCATCATAAATACTTGATTTTCTTTTATTTGAAAAGTATAGTACTTTTGGGTTGCCTGCAGATAGGCATGCTATTTGAATGGTATTCCAATACTTAAGGTTTTACACTAACACATGTGTCGATCTATTCCAGATTTTTGAACTATGTAAACATCTTTTATATATCATAAACAAATTTTATGAGCTCTCCATATCTCATATGGAGTTTTAGAAACACCTTAAAATGGAATGATGTTCAAAACGATTAAAGAAACTAGATGTAGAGAATTGTCACTAGATTCCATGTTCTATCAAAATAGCCCTGGAAATCTCTGTTCTCTGTACTTTCTACTTCGATCTAATCAAAGTGTTTTGCTTATTTTACCTAACAAGTTTTATACATCTTGAACCTTTCAAGTGTTCTAAACTTAAAAATTAGGTAAATACAACTACTTTAGAATAACTACTGAAATATTCACACCCTTCCTTATGCTTTAACATTCACTAAACTATAAAGATCCGAATGTACAAGCTTTTAAGGGTTATTTGGTTCTTAAAATTTTGATCATCTTATCTTCAAGATAAGACACACATAAATTTAAAAGATTTGTCTTCTAACTTATTTAGATGACCACTTTTAACATTCTTAATCTCATTAAGACATGATGTGACAATAATCTTAATTACCAAAGATAAGTACCAGAATACACCTTTTGCTTTATTGTTTTTCAGCCGTTTTAAGTATCTAAATATTTAAAATGGCCTTAATCTTGGTTGGTTTTAACATAGGAGTTGCTTTAAAGTATACAAAAATATATTTTTTTTTTTGCTAATGAACATTTCATTTACAACAAAAGATTTTATACAACTTGTCCTTTACTAAAGATAAAAAAACAACTTTTATTATAATAACAAAAGTACAAGGATTCATCTTCTGTTAGCAACTTCAAGATCTCCCACTGGTTTTATTGAGATACTCTCCCATGTTCACAATCTGGAGCATTATCTCATTTGCAAGCAACCTTCAGGAACTAATTTCCTTGTTTTGATTTTTTCGCTCTTTTCTTTGCAAGGTACTGTGGGCAGTTTCTCTTCTAGTGCCCATCTTCGCTATAGTAGAAACATTTTCCCTTGTCTATAGCTTTGGCTTTGTCTTTGCAGCCAGTAAAAGTTTTTTTCCCCTTTCCCTTTATTCTTTTTCACTGGAATACTCTTATTCTTAAAAGAAGAAGCAACATTAGATTTTTTAGAGGAAGATCCTCTTTTCTCAGCAGCGGCAATATTTACCTCTGGTTCTTGTCCTTTTGTTCTCAAAATGGACTGAAAAACCTGTAGCTCATTGAAAAATGTAGTCAGGTTGTATTCTATCTTGTTCATTAATGCGTTGGTACGAAATTGTAAGAAGCTCTTTGGAAGAGCTCTAGAATAAAACCGACTTGGCTCCTCTCATCTGCGATAGCTTTGTTTACCTTTGCCACATTGAAATGGACCATCATGTCCAAGACATGTTCTCTAGCAGAGGCCCCTTCTTTCATTCAACAGTTGTAAACATATTTGATAGCATCATGCCTCAGGGAGAAGGACGGTTTTCCAAACATTCCACATAGTGATTCCATAATCTCTTTGGCAGTATACATGCTTTCGTGTTTCTTTGCCAAGACATCAGATATGCTGGCAAGAATGTAGGCACGGGCTTTCTCATTCACCTTCGTCCATTTGTCGTATGCTTCCCGAATAGTTCTGTTTGCATTTGAGCTAAGGATGGGAGGACATTCCTCTGTCAAAACGAATCTTACGATCACCAATATTGTGTTCAAATTTGATTTCCATGTAGCATAATTGTCCCCAATTAATTTATTTGAAGCCAACAGTCGTATCAATGAACCAGTCATTCTGAAAATATAAACAATTTCTTTATTAGTGAATTGCTTCTAAACCCAATCATGTTTTAGCAAAGTAATAATGTACCCAAATTTCATTATTTTTTCAACGATACTATAGTGATTCAGAATAAGTGCTACTAAGGGGAAGTCAAATACTTCTTTACTAAAGCAAGACATTCTTGACTAAATACTATCGCCATAATAAATCTTATTCCTATAGTCATTTAGTTACCATTTTTGGTCAAAAACTACTAACACTTAGTAATTCTATAAGTTTAACCCTCCATTTTCCAACTTCAGAGGTTGACCCTAACGATGCTACCGAATTGGAGAGTCAAGGTTGGGAATGGACATAAGAAATCCTATCCATTTTTGGAGTTTGAGTTGTTCCGAATCCCATGTTACAACCCTCTGAGGGGATGGTCTTCGTTAAACGACTAGCAAGCGCAACATAGGAATCTCATGATCCAAACAAACGGAAGAGACCGCAGGACATGTTGACACATATCCTTCACCCACTTACTATGAACTACTTTCCTCATTCACCTCTTGCTCCATACAAACATTTTCCAAATGGAGGTCACTTCCAAGGTGACACGAAGCATCATATGAATCTTCTGGTGTGAACTTTCTAGAGACGTGAGAGTTGCAATTCAATATATCACATATTTTATTTTATAATGAACAATTTCCCCTTATTCACCTTGATCTTGAATCATACAAACATTTTCCGAATGGTCACTTCCAGGGTGACACGAAGTGTCGTATGAATCTCACGGTGTGAACTTTTTTAGGGACGTAAGAATTAAAATCAAAACATTGTATATTTGATTTTTACTGTGAACAACTTCCTTATTCACCTAAATCTTGATTCATGCAAATACTTTCTGAATGGAGGACACTTTCAGGGTGACACGAAGTGAAGCATGAATCTCGATGTGAATTCTTAGGAATGCGAGAGCTAAAAAATAATATATCATATATGTTATTAATCTCCCACTAAAGTCTAACAACATATCATATACGTTTATTTAAATTCCCACTAAAGTGTTCTAACAACATATCATATATGTTATTTAAACTTCTACTGAAGTGCTCTACTAATTGTTGGCTATATTTATACTCAAGTTTATTTCGGCTAATCAAACAATCCTAAGTCTATGTGGTTTATCCAAGTATAACGCTTATAAATGGATTTTAACCTAGGATGTCTAGGTGATAACCATTTTATCACATTACATCGCTCACGCATGCTCATAAAACTGGGTTAACCTAACTCATACACCGGCTTGATCCCCAAGTAGCAGGTGTTCCATAAACCGTCAACTTAAATACCTCCAACCTTAGACAGGATCTCACTTGGTGAGTTATTTTTGTAACAACTAGTTTTACAAGATATCGACCTATTTTAACTATTAAAACAGGATTGCTTGGTTTATGTTAACCCTAAGTGAGCATGCTTTTATCTTCGTTATAGATTTTAAAGTCTCTCTCTTTTCATAACACTTATAAACATAGACAATAAACCTATAACATGCATCTAACATGCTTTATATAACAATTATATAAACATTCTTTCCATGCATCAATATAACAACTTATATCAAAATCATGGAATCCTACACATGCATACTATACACTATAATACTTATAATATACTTGTAATGCATGCTACATGCTTATCCTATGGTGGGATTTTAAATCTACGTGACATACAATATGCACACAATAGATAAATTATTTAATTGATACATTCACAATGCATAATTAAATAAACACACTAAAATGGCTCGGTTTTGGCATCGTAAGCTAGCTAAAAGCTAACTTATTACAGTAATAAGCAGAAACAGCCTCCAATCGCCTCCGAACACTTCGAACTAGCCCTAACCACTTGAAAGACGCTTGAACCAGACTTTAAAATAGTAAAACAGCCTAAAATCGATCAAAATTGGTCAAACCAACTTGAACCGGACCGGTCCAAAACATCAAGACCAGCTGAGTCACCAAACCGGGTATGCGAGTCGGACAGGGCACGCGGTTTAATGGATGGGCTGGGCACGGACATGGGGCATCAACCGGGTCAGGCGAAGCGGATCGTTGGGTCTGGAGCGTCTACATGCGTTAGGCTTCAGTCCGCGGGTTGAATCAGTCGTTTGGTCGGGTCGCAAGTCGTGAACCGGGTCTCGGGAGTCACTTTCGGGTCTGTGAGTAAAATTTCACCAAAATGAAGTTGTCCTCTTTGCAGAATCGAGCAATTATAGCCTAATTTCGATTTTAATGACTCTAGCAAATTTACAAACCCTTCACGACACGTTAAAGCCCATAGAACACAAACATTCATCACATGAATCAATACCCACCATATGCATAAATTAACCAAAAATTGAGTACTTTAAGTATGCTTTGATACCAATTGTAGGAACGAACACATGCGCAGTGGAAGAAATAAAGGATCTAAAGTATTCTAATTAGGTTAATTTAACAGAATAAACATGCAAGTCAAAATAAATCAAAGGGATCTAAAGCTTTTCTAAATCCACTCCAATCTCCTCACGAGCAGTTCGTAGACCACCACGAGATTCTTCCCGACTATTCTCCGGCCATAAAATAGGATGGTGGGATCCGGTGAGTGACTAATTTGGAGATTAAGGTTTGAGAGAGATTTAGGCCTAAGATTTTTCTAAAAAATCTCATAAATATCCACTTTTCCAAGAAAGAATCAAATATCATAGAACTCTTCTACTTATAGGTCATTTCATGCATGACATGCAATTATGAGTTTGATGAGAATTTGACACTAAAAAAATCACTAACTCAAAGTGGGATTAAGTATGGCTTGTCTTCAAATTGAAGACAACATTTAGCAATTCAATAGTTGGAATTTCCCACTCAAAAATATTGGAACTTCCCACTAACTTGGTCAAATGTTAAAACTTTGACTTTAAAAGTCCAAAGTCAACAATTTGACTTGTTGACTCTCAAAGTCTAAAGTCAACATTTTGACTTCTTATTGCATATTTGAATTGTGAATTTGTCAACAATTTTGACTTTAGATGCATTTTTTACCAATTCCATTTAATTTCAAAATTAATTCTAATAATTAATTTTAAAATAATTAATATTAAATAATTTAATTAATTTAATCTAATATTAAATCCAACAAAAATCCCAATCAATATGAATCACTATTCATAATCTTGATATTTAAATCTTATTTAAATATCTCATATTTTCTCTCTCTTTATGTTTAATTCACAATTAAATAATAGGTTAAATATATCGTATATATTTAACGATTTTCTCCAAAAATCAAATTTGAACACTTCAAATTCGTTCATCACATTGTTCTAAGGTTTAGTCCGATAAGCTAGTAGAGGGACCTCATGGACCTACAGATCATGGGCTCCAACGATCCGCGATTAACCGGCTAAACTCTTTAACCTAATTAACCATCATTTATTAACTACCAGGTCACCCTACTAAAGCCCAATAGTTGCACTCCCCTTATTGTAAATATATTATGTTCACTCGATATAATCATGATTAGTAAGTTAACCCTTCACAAATTGTTCGTAATAACAGTTGGGTCAAAAGCTGTTTTACCCTCAAGATTACATCTTGCTCCTTATGTCCCACCGATCCTCTAATGAACAATTGGTTTGTGATTCAATCACTAAATTGTGTCCCTCTCGGGCCAATGAGAGGGTGGGGCCCTTTGTTCAAGACCCAGAGTCAGCATTTAAGAGAACAACCTCTCTACTATCCCTAAAAGCAGGTAGGAATGAATTTTGTCTTGCACCCTATGTCCCTAGTTACCTACCCAATCTTACCCCTGAAATGGGAGGCTTATTGAGCCAGCCTATTGAGCCAACCCTAACCCATGCAAATCTAAGGATAACTCTGAATAAATAGGAGCTCATAGTTAGCTAAGAATCAAGGTCAAGTTACCTAAGTCATCGCTTTGAAATAGTCAGTCTTAAACAGTAAACAACATTATAAAGTAAGAGTGACTTAATTCTTGGTCCGATCTTATGCAAACTCATTGCATAGGGCACCCCCACTCCTCATGTCAATACATGAATGAATCGGCATCACTTCGTTTGTAGCACTTTAGAACAAATTGTAACAACTACAAAGTGGGCCATATCCAATAGTGTTACCAGAACAAGGTACCTAGCCTTATTCATATACAATAGACCATTTTTGCTATTTACTGAACTTGATCCACTCTTATGTCTCCACATAAAGTTCATGTATCCAAATAATAGCGATGGATCTTTAGTTTATTGGATTTAAACTTTACAAGTGTAATTCACATATTCAACAATAATTTTATTGATAATAGAATATGTTTAATATTACAAACTTCGAGTTTTAGGACATACAACCCAACACTTCCCAGCCTCTATTTGCTACTAGGAACTAATTCCCTGAAATGAAGAACAAACATAATTAGTGGCGCTTGAATCTATTATCCAGGTTGAATCATCATTCTTCACTAAAAAAGTCTCCAAAACAAGTAAACATTATTTACCTTGTTTGGCCTTCTTTTTTTCTACCAAGTATTTGGGACAATTCCTCTTCCAGTGTCCCTCATGGTTGCAATGGAAACATATTCCCTTTGTAGACTTGGCCTTCTTACCCTTCTGGGAAACAGCTGGTGGGTTAGCATTCCCCTTTCCACCTTTCTTCTTCTTCCACTTTTTGGTGTCAGAAGAAGAAGACACAAACTTAGTTTCAGAGGTCGAAACTTTATAGATCTTCTTAGAGGATGAAGCAACATTTGCCTCACCCTTCTGTTCCTTGGATTTCATCAATGATTGGAATGTCTGTAGTTCATTGAGCAAAGTGGTCAAGTTATAGTCAATTATGTTCATAACAGCATTGTTATGGAACTGCAAGAAACTTTCAAGTAAAGATTCCAATATGAAGCTAACCTGACTGGCTTCATTAATGACAAACTCATTCATCTTTGCCACATTGAAGTGGACCATCATGTTGAGAACATGTTCTCTAACAAATGCCCCTTCTTGCATACGGGCATTGAAGATGTTTTTCAAAGCGTCATGCTTGAGTTGTGCAGACAGTTTTCCAAACATCCCCTGCAGAGACTTCATGATCTCACGGACAGTGAACATAGGCTTATGCTTTTTGGTTAAGACTTCAGAAAGGCTTGCCAAGATATACGTTAGGACCTTCTCATTTGCCTGTATCCAACGCTTATATGCCTCACGAATGTTTCGAGGAGCATTTTGAGTAGGAATAATAGGAAAATCCTTCATAAGGACAAATCTCAAGTCATCGATGATTAATATTGTGTTAATTGTGTTTTTTCATGTTATGTAATTCTCACCGGTAAGTTTGTCGATGACGAGTAAATTTAGTGCTGTGAAAGTCATTATGAAGTTTGTTGCAACATACAATTTTTTTATATTAGTATTCAAGTATTATCCATTCAAAAAACCAATCAAATTTAGCAAAATAATATAATGCACCCTATGTGACATTTATTTTGCAATGATGTTTCAGTGAAGTAGGGTAAAAGCCACCGTAAGGTGATCAGGTACCCCTTCACTAAAATGAGACCATCTCAACCAATATACAGAACAACTCCTTGTTACTATAAATATCAGTCACTATTATTCGGTCTAGAAACTGTTAACTTGCTTAACAATTTCTTGTAAGTGTAATCCCTAATTTTAGATTCTAGAGTTCTACCTCAATGAGCCAATCGTAGGGAAAAACTGATTAGGGCAAAACTATAGCAATCCTAT
The DNA here is from genome assembly GCF_027475165.1 of Benincasa hispida. Lineage (NCBI taxonomy): Eukaryota > Viridiplantae > Streptophyta > Magnoliopsida > Cucurbitales > Cucurbitaceae > Benincasa > Benincasa hispida. The sequence continues at coordinate 35,808,105 of NC_143487.1, read as the reverse complement.
CCATTTCTGGAGTTTGAGTAAAAAGTTATGCAAATGTCATCCGTAGAGGAACACAAGCAAAGGTGCCTTAAGGCTGAGTATAAATCTCACAGTGTGAACTTGTAGGGAGATACGTGAAAAAGGAAAAATGAAGTATCATATACCCATTTTCCTCCCACTGAGTGTTTTACCTAGGGTTAATTTAACTTAGAAAAATACGACTAATTATTTTACTAAGTGATTGTTTAAATTTGCCCAAAAGTAACACTTACTTTGGATAATAAAACAACTTTGATTAATGTTCATTAAACACTTTAATAAACCTTAATCATTTATTGATTAAGGTTTATTAAAGTGTTTAATGAACAATGATTAAGGTTTATTAAAGTGTTTAATGAACATTGATCAATAATTGCATGCTTGTAGCAAATTTATCTAATTCACCTTTCCAGGTCATTTCCCAGGTAAGGGTGTTCCGTTTTCATCAGCTTAAATACCATAATCTAGATAGAACTAGCCTTAGACAAAAAGGTCCCTTATAGATACATTTACTACAAATTTAATCTTTTAATGAAAACCAATTTAATCCTATTAAACTGATTAAAAGATTAAACTTATTTCTAATCTCATTAGAAATGTGATCGTAGGTCTATGTGAATCATGTTTTAAGAATATTTTAAAAATGATATTTGTTGGGTTATATGTTCTAAAACTCGCATTTTGTAGAGTTAAACATTTTCTATTATCAATAAAAATGTATTCAACATTTCTTCAATAAAGTTGTTATTGAATTGTAAATTGCATTTGTAAAGACTAAATTCAAAAAACTAATATCCATGCTATTATACGAATACTTGAACTTTATGTGCAGGCATAAAAGTGGATCAGGTTCGAGTAAATAGTCAAAATGATCCATAGTATACGAATAAGGTTGGGTGCCTTATTCTGGTAACACTATCGGATGCGGCCCACTTTGTAGTTGTTACAATTTGTTGTAAGATACTAGAAAAGAAGTGATCTCAATTCGTTCATGTATTAATATGAAGAGTGGGGGCGTCCTATACAATGAGTTTGCGTAAAATCAAACCAAGAAATAAGTCACTCTTACTTTATATGTTGATTACTATTTAAGACTGACTATTTCGCTTAGATGACCTAGATAACTCGATCTTAATCCTGAGTAACTATGAACTCCTGTTTATTCGGGATTATCCTTAGATTTTCATAGGTGAGGGTTGGATCAATAACACCAGCTCAATAAGCCTCCCATTTCAGAGGTAAGATCGAGTAGATAGTTGGGGACATAGGATGCAAGACGAAATCACGCCTACCCGATTTAGGGATAGAAGGAAGGTTGTTCTCTTAATTGCTGAATCCAAGTCTTGAACAAGGGGCCTCACCCTCTCATTAGCCCGAGAGGGCTCTGGTTTAGCAACTAGATCACAAACCAATTGTTCATTAGAGGATCAGTAGAACTTAAGGAGCAAGACGTAATTTCGGGGGTAAAACAACATTTGACCCAGCCGTTATTACGAACAATCTGTGAAGGGTCAGCTTATTGATTATGGTTAAATCAAGTGGACACAAATATATCTACAGTGAGGAGAGTGCAAATATCGAGCTATAGTGGTGTCACTCGATAGTTAACGAATATTGATTCATTCAGTCTAAAGAGTTTTAGCTAATTAATCTCAAATCGTTGGAGCTCATGATCTGTAGGTCCATAAGGTCCCTCTACTAGCTCGTAAAACCTTGAATTAGTAAATTGAGTGAATTTGGAATGATATCAATTTGAAGTGTTCAAATTTAATTTCAATTTGAAGTGTTCAAATTTAATTTCAATTTGAAATGTTCAAATTGAATTTAGGCTTTGAATTTGAATAGTTCAAATTCAAATTAAGGTTTGTATAATTATATTCGATATAATTAATTAACGTTTAATTTATCGAAACTAAACGAAATTGAAGAGTTTATAATATTTAAATATTTATTTAAATATTTATTACATGAATATGATTCATATTTAAAATTAGGTGTTTGATTAATTTAATATTTGATATTAAATTATTATTTAATTAATTAAATTTGTTTAATTAATTAAAATAAAATTAATTTTCATTTCTTATTCAATTTCAGAAATTGAATATTGTTTTTTTAGTTTAATTAATTTTGAATTAATTAAAATGAAGATTGAAAATTAATTCAATTTAATTTTGAAATTAAATTGAGATAGTGGAAAGATCCACAAATCTGGCTTATTTTGGTGGATTGGTCTAACACCTAATCCCACATCTTGAGTGCTTCTTGAACTGTCATATTGCTGAAAAATTTAGGAGATGCATGTAATGGTTACATAAAACTCTTCAATTTTACACATAATGAAAGGAGAACTAGAGGAAATAGTTTCTGCTGAGTTCTTCTCCTTCACCTAAAAACTCATCCCTTTCCCTTCATAAATTCAGCTCAATTGTGAGTTTCACCACTCAAATTCAAGGCTGAGAATAGTAGAGAATATCTCTTGGTGGTTCACTAAAGATTTGGAGCTAAGAATTCGTGAGGAGCAGCTTGGATCGGAGAGGAATTCTTCAAAGGTATGTGTTTCTTGAAACTATATTATTACCCAATGAACATGCTAATTTTGATGTCAAAATTAAGGAATTAGAATACTTAATGATCCTGTTTTCTTCCGTGGCATGTTTTTGTATTCCAATAATTTTAACCTAAGGTTTGCATGCAATTCTGAATTATTGATTTTAATTTATAATTTCATTTAATTATAACTTTTATAAAAGAAATGAGATAAATTAAAACCAATTATTGCATGTTAAAGCATACTTAAGTAAATTATAACAATTATAAAATAAGTAGTGACTGTTGGGTTTTATGTCCTAAAATTCGTAGTTTGTAAACAATAAAATATATTCTAAAAATTTAATAAGTTGTTATTGAATATATGAATCGCTTATTTCGTTTTAGAAAGAAATCCAATAAACTAAAGAGATCCATGACTATTATATGAGTACTTGAACTTTATGTAGAGACATAAAAGTGGATCAAGTTCGAGTAAATAGTCAAAATGATCTATAGTACTCAAGAGTCTAATGTAGAGAATTTGGCATTTCTCTTTGATTCTTTAATTAAATTTGTAATTGGCTTTTGTTTGATGAGCTTATATGTGTGCTCAAGAGTCTGTAATTTATTTAGAATCATTAGAGTTGAAATTAAGATATTATTGAAAAAATAAGTGAAGAAGACCGAGCTGCAGATTTCTAGATCGTGAGCTTCTGCCCAAGCAGCGTTGCAACGCTGCTCTCGAGCGTCGTGACGCTGCTCATAGTTCAACGAGGATCGAGTAGCCTACAGTGAGGAGCGAGGAATGAGTTTAACTTCTAGCTATCAAGTAGCGAGTTTCAACGAAACCAACGAGCGAGCAACATTTTTCTTGAACCGGTTTGACAAGTATTGAATTGATGACCGAATTTTGACCATCGAAGATGGACTGGTTTGATCAGTTTTCTTCAAACTCGATCCAGTTCAACTTCAAAAAGGTTTTGGGTGGTTCAGTTCAAGTGGTTCACATCTAGTTCAAGCTATTGGGTTCGGTAGCTTATCCTATGGTGCAATCTGTCTACTTACCCAGATATTAGGAAATGAGTGAATTCCGTCTTGTGTAGCTGTGTTCCCAGCTCCCCAATCAAACGAATCTCCAAAATGGTAGGATTATTGAGTCAATGATCTGGACACTTGACCCAGACAAATCAAAGGATCGCCTTCATAGGCAGAAGTTCACAACTCACTCAGGATTCAGGTCATGTCACCTATGATCATCTTGGTAAAATATAAGTCTCTATTATGAATGGTGTTAAATAATGAGACTAGTCATTTCGTGGTCCGATCTTATACAAACCCCTTTATATAGAATATCCCTGCTTACATGTCTCCACATGAATGATCAGGATCAAATCATTTCAGCACTTTACAACAATTATAACATCTACAAAATGGGTCGTATTCGTAGTGACACCAGGATAAAGTACGCAACCTTATCCATCTATTACAAACTATTTAGGTTATCACGTAAACATGATCCACTTGTATGCCTCTACATACATGTTTAGGCTACAGAAGATAACCTTGGATGTTAGTTTATTGATTTGTGGGTTAATACTACTAAATGTCGAATGAAACATCTCATATTTTATTAAATAAATAAAACGTTTGTACTTTACAATTACAAACTACAGAACCCACGAGATTTAAGACATCAACCCCAACAAATAAGGAGTTCATAGTTAGCACATGATTAAGATTGAGTTACCAAGTCATCATATTGAAATAGTTAGTCTTAGCAGTAAACGGTGTTATAAAGTACAAGTGACTATATTGCGGCCCGGTCTTATGCAAAATCATTGCATGGAATGCCTCTACTTGCATGTCTATACATGAGCGATTTAGGATCACATCATTTGTATCAAATACAAAGTGGGCCGCATCCACAGTGTCCCCAGGATAAGATACCTAGCCTTATCCCTATACTATAGACCGTTTTGGCTATTACTCAAACTTGATCCACATTTATGTCTCCACATATAGTTCAAGTATTCATGCTAGTCAGGAGTTCATAGTTTATTGAATTTAGGGTTTTTAAATGCAATTTACATATTCATTGACATCTTCAATTTACATATTCAATGACATCTTTACTTATAAACCTCAATAACAACTTCATTGTAAATAGAATATGTTTATTGTATACAAATCACGAGTTTTAGTACTTAAAATCCAAAAAACTTCCACTTGGACTAAAACTCCAGTGGGGTCACTTACATATAATGTTGAGTGTGAGAGAAAAACATAAATACAATAAACTAGGGCATCACATACCCATGACTTCTCCTACTTGCCCTAGATTTACATAACTCATAGTTTTATATTCACAAGATGACCCTCAAACACTTTAACCGTGAAAGCCTTTGTAAACGAATCAGCAACGTTGTGATCCAAGACTATCCACTTAACGATCACGTCTCCTCGTTGCACAATCTCCCAAATGAGATGATATTTACGCTCAATGTGTTTCCCGCGCTTATGGCTTCTAGGTTCTTTAGAATTTGCGACTGTGCCACTGTTATCACAATAGAAAGTGATAGGAAAATGCATATTTGGAACCACTTCCAAATTTGTTAAGAACTTCTTAAGCCATACAAACTCCTTTGCCGCTTCACATGTAGCTATGTACTCAGCTTCCATGGTGGAGTTAACAATACAACTTTGCTTTATACTCCTCCAAACTACTGCTCCTCCGTTTGGAGTGAACACTGATCACGATGTAGATTTCTTTGAATCTTTATCGGTCTGAAAATCAGAGTCAGTGTATCCTGTAAGGATCAGATTCTTAGCACCATACACGAGCATATAGTCTCTCATTCTCTTAAGATATTTGAAGATATTTTTAACAGTAGTCCAATGATCATATCCTAGATTAGACTGATACCTGCTAACTATTCCTACTACATAGCATATTTCAGGTTATGTACAAAACATGGTATACGTCAGGCTGCCAACTATTGATGCATAGGGAACACGTCTCACATTCTCAACTTCTTGAGATGTCTTAGGACACTATTCCTTCGATAGATGAACTCCATGCCTGAAAGGTAACAAACCCCTTTTGGAATTCTATATCTAATATCTAGACAACATCTTATCTATATACGATGCTTGAGATAGGGCTAACGTTCTGTTCTTGTGTTTCTGAATGATTTAGATTCCAAGAATATATTGATCCTCTCCTAAATCTTTCATTTGGAATTGGGTTGCTAGCCATTGATTAATGTCAATCAGAAATCCTACATCATTCCCAATGAGCAGAATGTCATCGACATACAACATTAGGAAGGCTATAATGGTTTTGACAATTTTTTTGTAGACACAAGGTTCGTCAATATTATGTTCAAAGCCATATAATTTGATCACAGTGCCAAATCTTATATTCTAAGATCTATATGCTTTTTTTTGTTGGGTTGTATGTCCTAAAACTCATAGTTTGTAATATTAAACAGATTCTATTTGAAATAAAGATGTTATTGAATTTTATTCAATAAATATGTTATTGAATATGTAAATTGCACTTGTAAAAGCCTAAATCCAATAAACGAAGACCCATGATTATTACATGAGTACTTGGACTTTATTTGGAGACATAAAATGGATCAAGTTCAAGTAAATAACCAAAATGGTCTATAGTATACGAATAAGGTAGGGTACCTTATTCTGATAACACTATTGAATACAGACCACTTTGTATTTTGTACAAACGATATGAACCTAAATCGTTCATGTGGAGACATGTGAGTGGAGACGTCCTATGCAATGAGTTTGTGTAAGACAGGACCAAGAAATAAGTCACTCTTACTTTATAACGTTGTTTAATTGTTGGGATTGGTGTCCTAATTCTCCCAGAGTCTCGTTGTTTGTAATTATACACATTATTTATGAATAAAATAAATGTTATTTCATTCTGGCATTTACTCATATCCAATAAACAAAGTTCCATGATTATCTTATATAAACTTAAGCATGTATATGAGATATACGAGTGAATCATGCCTTAAGTGATAACCTAAATAGGTATGTAGTGTAAGGATTAAGGTGAGATACCTGATTTTGGTGACACTACGGATACGGCCCACTTTGTAGAGGTTTGCAAGTGTTGTAAACTACTACAAATGGTAGATCCTGATCATTCATGTGGAGACATGCGAGTGGAGGTGTCCTATACAAAGAGTTTGTATAAGATCGGACCATGAGATGACTAGTCTCTATATATAACGTCGTTAATACTGGAGACTTACATCTCACCTAAACGACCATAGGTAACATGACCTCAATCCTGAGTGTTTTAGGAACTCCTGTCTTTGAGGGCGGTCCTTTGATTAGTATGGGTGAGAGTGGCCAAATTGTCAACTCAACATGCCTACCTTTTTTAGGACTTGTCTGATTTGGGAGCTGGGAACTCAATTACACAAGATGAAATTCACATCTTCCCCGAAGTAGGGGTAAGTAGATAGATTTCTCCCTTAAGGGTTGATTCCGGGACTTGAACATAGTGGCCACAGCTTCTCTTTGAAAGAAAAGACTCAATCATAGTAGGACTATGACTTATGTTCATTAGAGAGATCAGTGGTACTTAAGGAGTTAGATGTAACTATAAGGGCATAACAGTTATTGGCCGAGTTGTACTTACGAACGATCTGCAAAGGGTTGTCGCACTGTTTATTGGTTAAGATTGGCACATAATATATCTATAGTAAGGAGGGTTCAGCTATCAGTCTTTAGTGAAGTGCCTAGTGAATCCAGTGACTAAAGAGTTTAGTTAGTTATTCATGTACCGTTGGAGCTTCGAGCTACAGGTCTATAAGGTCCCTTTGGTAGCTCAATGGATTCAAGTTGAGGACAGGTTCTTGGTGTTGATTTGAAATGTTCAAATTGATGAGAGGTAATTCGATTATATATGATATGATCGGTATGGTATATGAGATACATCTAGTGGAGGATAAATGTAAATGAGATTTACATTAAGTGCCATGGAATAGAAAAAGAGCTATGGTTTATACGTTCTATGAGATGAAATATTAAAGCTATAGGTTATAAATATCGTATGGTAAGTTGGTTATCATTTATATTTATAATAATATTAATTATTGGATAATTATCTCTTTTTCTCTAATAACCAATTGAGTGGGAGGTTATTGGTAGTTTCATGCTAACTGTGAGATAAAAAGAAAAATGTTTTCCTAAATTTAGTAAGAATGTTGATTTGAGATTTCCTATCTCGGAAAGTTTTCACGGAATAGTTGTCAAGTAAATCAGATTTACTAAACGATAGGTTGGAGAGACTAGACGATCGTGGAGTGTTCCTAACGATAGACGCTCAGCTAGACGATCAGCTAAACGATCACATAGTTTTTCATAAACGATTGGGCATCGACCTATACGATAGACTTTATCTTCTCCCACTTGCTCAATCGTTTACACGATTTCTCTTCCTCCCATTTCTCGCCTCTAACCAAGTCCACACAGAACCCACACTCTAGATTCTCACACCTAGAATACCAAGGTAACCTTGTTGGTGGTGTCATACTCAACTCGGCACAATCGAGGATCTATGGAGGTCGTTCGTGGTGTTTGTGACCTTGGTGATCGCATTGTTCGAGTTCACTATGATCGTGCAGGTGTTGTACGAACGTTCGTGTGTTGTTATATTGCTGCGATCGAGTGTTCGTGATTAAGGGATCTTGAAGATGAGTCTTCAAAGATTTGTTGATTTTTTCCTTTGATTTGTAGAAAAACATGCTTTAATTTCGATTTATGCATAACTGTATTGTTTCCGTTTGTGACTATAATTGTCTATGTTCATATATGATTGAAATTTAGAAAGATCCTTCTGCTGCTCATAGAAATCCTCACATCTGATTTCCTTCAGTTTACTATTTAAGACTGACCATTTCAAATCAATGACCTAGGTAACTCGACCTTAAGCCTGAGCTAACTATGAACTCCTGTTTATTCGACATTATCCTTAGATTTACATATGTGAAGGTTGGCTCAACAGTGCCGACTCAATAAGCCTCCCATTTTAAGGATAAGACTGGGTAGATAGCTGGGGACATAGGGTACAAGACATAATTCACTTCTATCCGCTTTTAAGGATAGTAGAGAGGTTGTCCTCTTAAGTACTGATTCTAGGTCTTAAACAAGAGTCTCCACCCTCTCACTGGCCCGAGAGGAATTCGGTTTAGTGATTGGATCACAAATCAATTGTTCATTAGAGGATCAGTGGAACTTAAGGAGCAAGATGTAATCTCGAGGGTAAAACAACATTTGACCTAGTTGTTATTACGAATAACTTTTGAAGGATGGACTTACTGATTATGGTTAAATCAAGTGGACAGGAATATATCTATAGTGAAGGGAGTGCAACTACTGGGTTTTAATGGAGTGACCCGGTAGTTAACGAATGTTGATTAATTTAGTTTAAAGAGATTAGTCAATTAATCTCGAATCGTTGAAGCTCATGATCTGTAGGTCCATCAGGTCCCTCTACTAGCTCATAAATGGATTCAACCTTAGAATAGAGTGATGAGTAAATTTGAAGTGTTTAAATTCAAATAAGTGAAATAGTAATTATATATGATATAATTACATGTTTAATTATCGAATTAAACGAAATTGGAGAATTAATTAATATTTAAATTTGATTTATATATTAATTATATGAATATAGATTTATGATTATGGAATTGGTGTTTTTATTAATTTAATATTAGATATTAAATTATTTTAATTAATTAAATGAATTTTATTTAAAATTAGAATTTTGAATTTTGTAAAAAATAATTTTTTTTCAAATTCAATTTTACTTAATTTGATTAAAGGAAAGTTGAATTAAAAAAATGAAATTCAAATTAGAATTGGAAAATTCCATCAAAGTGGGTTTTTTCCCACTTGTAAACCCAATTCCTACTCAAATTCTCCAAGTAAGAGGTGTCAAGTCTCAATGCAATAAGATTGCATGCTTGATATGAATAAAACTTTTTTTCACTTCAACTGAGATTAGGCCATGCAAACCAAATTGTTTCAGATTTTGAGAGGTTGAAAAAAGAGTTCTTCTCTCTGTAGCAAAACCAGTCTTCTCTTAAAAAAATTCTCTGAATTTAGCTCATTTTGAATCCCATAATTCAATCTAAGGTCCTAGAGAATGGTAGAAAAGATCAATTGGTGATTCACAAGGAGTTGTTAAGGAGATTGAAGTTGAATTTCGTGGATTGAAGAAGGTCTTCAAAGGTAACTTCTCAAAACCTAGGACTATAATAACTAATTCATTGCCCTAAACGCCCCTTAAGTGTTTGTCACTATTATATTTGTTCTTAAGAGGAGCCTAAGTAATATTGAGAGGGAGCCTCACATTTAGGGGAAATCTAATTGTTAGTTTAAAGAGTAGAGCTAGAAGTGTGTCTCTGTTATCGCTCAATAAATAAGTATAACGTTGTAATCGCTTTACTTTATAATAGTGAATTTATCTTTCTTGGGCATTCTGTCCCCTAGATGTAGGTGATGTTCAACGAACTTGGTTAACAATTCCTGTGTTCCTTCTATCTACTTTATTCTCTATTACTCTTCGTTATCTTACTAAATGTTACATCATTGTTTTTAACACCTTTTACCTAGTTATGTTTTTACCTTTCTCTTTCTCACATATCTTCCTCTTCCATAATTTTCTCAAATTAATCTAATCTCTTAGATTTCCTCATCATTCTCACTTTTTATCCATCAAAATAAACCTCTTATTTTAAATTAAATTCTAAAAAGAAACCCCTAATGTGAATTAAAAGAAAAGAAAATTGAAGTATATTTAGGATGATTTACATTTTTGCATGGTTTTGTCTTTTTAGGGATGATGAGAAAAAAATGTAGGAAAGAAAAACACATACAATAATACACACAAAAAAAAAATTATGAAACAGAAAACAAAACAAACTAAAAAAGAAGAGGAACGATGTGTTCACAAATAAATATAAATCAAAATAAAAGAAATTCAAATTTTCCTAAAAAAATCATATAGAATGTTTTGCATAAGTAGTCAATTGAAGTAAATACATGAGGACTTACATTTTTTCTTGTTTGATGATGTTTTTTTTAGGGATATTGAGGAAAAAAGATGTAAGGAGGAAAACACATAAAATAATACACACAAAGAAAATGCAAAATAGAAAATAAAATAAAAGAAAGAAGAAGAGGAACAAAGTGCTCACAAACAAATGTAAATCAAAATAAAAGAAAATTAAAATTTTCTAAAAAATGAACGTACAAGGAAAAAAAACAAATGTAGAATGGTGGCTAGGTTGTCGGTTTCGACAAAAATATTGATATCTTAATTTTATGAGAATTTCTATAGAAATATCGATAAAATTTCGATTTCGATGGATATTTCTAAACAATTTTATAAAAATAAAAAAATAAAAAATAAACATAAATTAGTAAACACAAATTTTATGATTTTTAAACAAGTTGGCATGTCTATTATTTGTATTATATTCACAATAGTGACATTTTGTTGTTTTTCTTCTTAAATTTTTTTATGATACAATAAAAATATCGATTCACTTCTTATGTCGATGTAGAACTCATGAAAATATGGAAATATTGATATAAATATTGATATGTCAATGGAAATTTAATATTATGAATGGTGGTCACCTTTTTTTGAAGACATAGTGAATTTGGTAGTAGAAAATGAGTATTTGTCTCCTTATATAGAAAGGTGTTTAACACTTCGTCTTTGTTGCAGAGATGTGTTTTAAGAGAATGATATCATTTGTGAAAAGAAAAGATATTATAATAATTATTAGAGGAGGATATAATGGGTATATGATTGAAAATCAATGGCAAAATAGGAAGGCAAAAATAAAGGAGAATATAATGGGAATCTGATTGAAAATCAATGACAAAATAAGAAGGTGAAAATTTTTTTACTTACACACTTTTAATATAATATAGATAATATAAAACCTTAAAAAAATTATAATAAATAATTGGATAGTTATCGAAAATATTTGACTTTTGAAAAATAATAAAATTGGAAGGTTAAGTGTACCTTTATGGAAAAAAAAATTAAAAGCTTCTATTTTAAAGGTAAAATATACCTGGATTGGATGGAATTCAAATCCTATTCCAAAATCTAAGTGAAAATCTTGATACAAAATTTGGGCATCATTCAAATTTTATCTCCAATGAAGTTCAAATTTAGTTTCTCGCACCAAACCTAATAATATTGTGGATAAAACCTAAGATTTGTCTAAAATTAAGATTTAGGTGTGTTCTAAAATTTTGCCATAAATTCAAATTATCCAAATTTGGATTTTTATCCTCAAATCAAATTAAATTATAGATAAGATCTCAAATTTTTCTCAAAATAAAATTTGGAATTTTATCCCAAGTTCAAATCAATTAAGTTTGATTTTTAAGACATCAAATAATTTATTTCAAATTAAGATTGGAACATATTGAAGGTTGTATCTGCTCCAAATTCTATTTTGAATCAAAGTTTGAGTAGAATTTCAAATCATATTCACATTTAAATACAAATTTGGATAGAATCTGAACCTGGCCCTAAATTCAAGTTTTGACATAGAAATTGAAAGAGTCAAAATATTCAAGTTTTGTTAGAAATTGAATATTAGTAAATTGAAATTTTCCCACTAAATCTAGAAATTAATCCATCAAGAAGGAAAGCCCACAACTTAATTTAGGTAGGTTTGTCCCATGTTTTGCTTTGAAAAGGGTCCGTTAGCTAATTGACTGCTGTTCCACAGACCACGACTACACTCTCATTAATGTATAAAAAAAAAATTAGTTAATTTCCAATAACCTCATAATGCATTAAAATTTGGAGTAAGTCTTAATGAGCCAACATTCATCAAATCCGAACTATCGTTTGCAATTCCTAGCCCCACACATCATATCCACAAGTTTTTTTTGGATGAGATGGAAATTCCAATTGTACAAACCATTAGAAAGTCACAACCACCAACTCAACAAACGGCTGATGTCCAAAGAAAACCCATCTCATTTTATCTACGATTTCAAAGCCATTAAGCATAGTTCTCATTTGCAATCTCAACCACCGCAGCCATTTATCAAACAATGCTAACCGGCAGCGACTTTGCAGCTCCGGGTCGAGCGGAGGGTGATAACGCGGCCGAGCCAACACCAAGAGTGCTCATCATATTAGCCTTCGTTCTGGACCGGCTGGTGGCTCGTAACGACCGTCTCCTAAACGGGGTGAGCCAGAGTCGGCAGCTTGAAGAATCAGGCTGCTGCAGTCCTTCCTCTAACCATTTAGGAAATAGCTTCAATGCATTCCATGGAGTCCGAGCTCCCACCATCTCTATATTGAAGTACTTAGAGAGAATCTACAAATACACCAATTGTAGTCCTTCTTGTCTCGTGGTTGGATTCGTTTATATCGATAGATTGATCCATCGACACCCTGACTCGCTCATCATCTCTTTGAATGTTCACCGTCTTCTCGTGACGAGTATCATGGTTGCCTCTAAGATGCTTGACGACGTGTGAGTCTTTATAAATCACGTTTGGTTAATTTTGTGAGAGTCTGTTTAATGACTTTTTTCTGAATGATTGACAGGCATTACAATAACGCGTTTTATGCTCGAGTGGGAGGTGTGAGCAAAGTAGAGTTGAATAAGCTGGAATTGGAGATGCTTTTTTTGTTGGATTTTGGAGTGACCGTTAGTTCAAGGGTTTTTGAAACTTATTGTTGGCATTTGGAGAAGGAGATGTTATTGAATGGTAATGGGGAGATGCAAAGAATGGAAAGACCGTTGATGCCTACTAATAGTCTGGACGACGTGTCGGAAATTTCAGTGGACGACACTCTTGCTTCTTCTTCGCCTCCCTAATTACCATCCAAATTAGTAATTATATTCATTGTTTTTCTTCTCTTCTTCTCCGGTGCCGGATTAAATGCTTGTTCCGGTTCTTCAACAATTTAACCACGGGTTTAATTGATTTTTGGAAAATCATTACAAATAGCACCCTCAATTTTTATCTTTCAAAACTAACACGCTTTCTAAAAAGTTGGTGGATCCCGAACGTGATCAAAATTTGGCTAAAGATTTAAAAAATTACATAAGATTTTAATATAATATTTGGTAAATATAATCAAATTTGGAGAAATTTTGAAAATATATAAGATTTGATATAAGATTTAGAAATATTACATAATATTTTGGAAAAATTACTAGAATCTCGGTATAATCTTTATACAAGATGTAACGAGAAAGGCCCAAAAGGCCAAAACAATTTATAAGTTAGAAAAGCTAAAAAAAGCTTCTCTTTTTTAAAAAATAAATAAATAAATAAATAAATCTTGGTGGTCGATCTCACTCGAGATGGACTGCTATTTTAACTAATTTGAAAAAATGTGCTATTTTGTAAGGTGAAAATTTAAAATGTGTTATTTCTGACCATTTTTCTTAATTTTTTTATACTCATTTTTTTTTGTAATAATAATATTACAGAATTATTTCAATTAAACTTATGTCAGTTGAGTTATATTTGATTGGTTAGAGGCTACTTCGATTAGTTGTTGAATATAAATCAAAATTTATCAATGGTTAAATCATTTTCAGGACATAAACTTTGATTGGCATTATTAATTAGTTATTGAATTTTATAAAAACAAATGTTACTAAATTTTTCAATTTTGAGTCTAAAATGTTTTCGGCCTATTCAATGTTTAGAACAAAATTAAATATTTATGATCTTATTAGATATCCAATTGTATCGATAAATCAGTTAATTTTAGAATTTTCAAATATGTCATAAATAGATTAGATAATATTGAATGAGAAATTTTAGCCAATAAAATTTCGTCACGTCATCACAACTCCATTTTATTAAATTTAGAGTCAATTAAGAATTTTTATGTCCCTAAATTAAAATTTGGAGACAAGCAAATAAGAAATTAAAAGATGTCATTTGTCTTCAATTTGGCCATTCAATCACAATAATATACCAAAGTTAATGATAATTAAAGCACACAATCGATTATTTAGTTGATAGTCCAATATGACATAAATTGTAAATTGGGTCAAGATCTGGTAAATTTGATTGAGCCCAAGCTACAATCAAATTTAAGTCCGAAAGTCAGGTCAAGTAAAGGATTGGGTCCAAGCCCAAATCCAAATGGTGGGCCAAAAAGATAGCCAAACCCAAGTCCACACAATGCCTCTTGAAAACTCTATAAATAGAGGCATTGTGTTTCACTTAAAAGAGGGATAGGAAGAACAGAAGATTGAAGCTTTGAAGCTTTGAAGATAAGCTCAAAACTGAAGTTCTGAAGTTCTAAGATGTTCTCAAGTTTTATAGATCCAAAGAATTGAAGTTCTGAAACTATGAAACCTCGAAGATTGAAGCTCTAAAACTCTGAAAAACATTACCCCTTAAAATTTGAGGATCAGAAAACATAAAATTCTAAAAGTGTAACTCTCTTAAATTTGAAGATTGAAGACTCAAGAAACTAAAACTCCTCTTAAATTAGTGTTGATAAATATTAATTTAATTCAATTAAATTTCTTAAAAAATTTCATTGAACATGTTAAAAGGTAAGAATTAAATTATTAGACCACTTAAAAGTTCGTGGGTCTATTAAATAATCCATATTTTTAAAGTTCAAAGAACTATTAGACACAATTTGTTGGCAGTTAAAAATTGTAGTTTCTCTCACTTTCGTGTCTTAATAATTGCTCTATGCTCATATTTGTTATAATTTAAATTGGATTCAAAACTACTCCTATCTATTTGGTAGTTGAGCCTAGTTAACTAATGGGTATAATTAAAGCCTAGTTTTCACTATTAGAATTTGTGCTTGGTTTTTTCCCTAAAATTTTCTTATTCAGATTTTCACACTTTTTGAAGAAGTTATTTAAATTTTTAATCCAATTTTAGAAACAAAAAAATAAGTTTTTAATTTTTTTTCAAAATTACCTACTTTATAAATATGTTCTGAAAAACAAAACCATGTTTTGAATACTTAAAAAAAAGTAATTTGTGAAAACTTGATTTTGTATATTGAAATTTGAGAAATTATAACGGCTAGCAATTTAAAAATAAGATATGGCAAATGTGTTGCACACTTTTTCAATTTCAAGATATAACACTTTTTTAAAAACATTTTCCCAGTTACGCGCATTTCATTTCCAGATTCTTTTTTTTTTCAATTTCCTTTCTTGTTTTCTTCTACGTCTTCTTCCCCACCTTGCTGTCATGGACACAAACATCAATGAATTTTCCATTTAGATCTACGTTTTCTTCCGTCGATCTGTCTCTCTCTAAATTTCAAAGAACTCAAATAATAGATTGGATGTTTGTTTGCAGAGCTCGAATTTCTCTACTTTCTATTCATTTTATTACTCCGCGTAGGAGTTCTCTTATGGGTTCTTATTTTCTCTCTCATGGGCTGGAGTGAGAAAACCAGTTGGTGCTGAATTGATAGCACCATGGTGAGCTATGGACGGCGGCAAGACAGTGAAAATGAACATCGGCAAGCGTCGGAGGGGAAGAGTAAAAAATAGAAAGGAATTGAAAAACATAAAAAATAGAGAAAGTAATTTTGAAGGAGAAGAGGGAAAGAACCATACGCACGAAGAAGATGAAATTGCAGAAGGAAAAGGAGATAGGATCAGATCAGATGAAAGAGAAGTAATTGAAAGATAAATAAATTGATTTTTTAATCAATCGTGTTGACTTTGTAATTTTGCTGGCTGAAAGACACAGGGAAAAACAAAGGGAGAGAACATTTGCGTGTACAAGTATATTAAGTGTATATCAATATTGCATCAAGTGTATAAATATATATCAGTAATGTATTAAAGGTAATATCAAGTATAATGAATGTAACAGTAGTATATCGAATATCTGTCAAGAAGGTATCAAGTACATATCAATAGTATATCAGTATATCAAACGTATCAAGTATATATCAAGTGTATATCAATAATATGTCAAGTGTATATTAATAGTGTATTAAGTATATCAAAGTATCAAATATATATCAGTAGTGTATCAAGAATATATCAATAAAAAGACAAAATGTGGTTGAGCTTGAATTTTATCATTTTTGCAAAAGTAATAAATTTTAGTTATGGGTCTAATTTTTTATAAAATTATTTTGCCAAATCTACAAGAAGTCCTTGAAATTTTGCTTGAAGTTCAAATGTATTTATATAAAATTTGGAAAACTTAAAAAAAATTGTGGGAAAACAAGCCTAATTTATATATATATTTAAAAAAAAAGTTATGAAAATGGAGTGTAGATATTTGCGAAGCCTAAGCTGCTAATTAATTATTGTTGAATAGTTTTGGACATCAATAACTTTAATCATTGCTTAAGAATAGTCGATTTAACCTAACACTCGAAGCCTTACATGTACAATTTTTAATTTAAACAAAAAAAAAAAATGAAGATGTTTCAATCCATAGGGCAACAACGGAAGGGATTCTAATTTATCCCTTGTATAGTAGGAGTAGATATTTGCATAAGGACACGAAAAGACTGGCCAATCTGATGCTAGCTTAATGTCATTCAGTGACCATATTTGAATGTCTTGAATCTATTATCTGACACTTTGAACAATCAAGTAATGAATCATCTTCGAAACTCTAGAGTTTAAAGGAGCGTGCCACATAAACTTTCTAATCCTAAGGGCATTGCGGCTCGTATTATGAATTATTCTTTATGTTGACTGCCTTGTAATTAAATGCAACTTTTCTACCAGCAACTCCCTCTTTAAGGAAAGATATTGATTAAATAGGTAATGTTGGCCCTTGCAACACACGTTGTTGGGATTTTGTCGAGAGGAGAGGAGAATCCCACATCGATTGCTTTGATGGAGGAGGATGGGTGGCTCCTTAGTTATAAAAGGAACCTATATCCTTTGTTTATGTTTTTAGATATCTCAATTAGTAAAAAAAAACTTTAAGCTTATGTATACTAATTAAATTCTCTCTTTGTTTTTTCTACTTTGAGAATGAAAAAAAAGCCTAAAAAGAATTTAATTAGCATAATAAACTTAAAATTTTTTTGCTAATTGGGATATCAAGAAACAAAAGAGATAGACTCCTTTTATAACTAAAGAATCTATCCCCTCCATTGAAACAACCGAGGCAGATTCTGCTCTTGCCAAAATCCTAACCCACAAAACTTATTAGAATCATATATACATGAAATTTTTAGGATGTAATAAAAGTTTTCAAAGTTTAATTCAAAAATAGATATAGTAATCAAACCTCTTGTATTATATTTATTAAGTAAGATTAAGTTACTTATATATTATTTGGACTTTATTTTTATTTAGTCTTATCATTTTAATTAAATTTTAACTGGATCACTTTCAACGTTTTAGTTTAGTTCGTATAATTTAGTTAACCTCATAAGCCCCATAAAACTATTTTTTAAAACCGATTTGAAAAACATTTTATTTGGTTCTTTTTTAACCCCACTCTAAAATTCTAATACACCATATTTCATTAAAAAAAAACCATTAATACAATACAACCAATTAACAGAGTTGACGAAATAAAAATATATATAGTTAATAACAATTTAAATAAAAATGACATCACATATTCAATGATAGGTGAGGCATGATCAGGCCAAATTTACCCTTAGGTAACTTCAATACATTTTTATATTCTATAAAACAAAGTCATTTTGATAACGAAGTCATTTTTAATTATCAAAATGACTATCTAGTATGATAGATTGATGCTCCAATCTTCTTCAATTAACCTAGATTTCAATTATTATATAAAACATGAAATTGAAAGTTTAGAGTTCTATTAGACATGTTTAAAGTTTAATGATCTATAAGATATAAAATTAAAAGTTTAATGGACTAAATTATAATTTAAATTATTTAGACTTATTTTAATATTTTTGTGAAGCTTTAAGCAAACCCCCGAACAAAAATTCTGCATCCATCATTGAATTTGATTGAAATACTTATCAAAAACAAGGATAGAATTTGCAATTTAACCTAGATTAAAAAGAGGGAATTGGATAAAGGGCGGCTTGCACATTTAGTAAAAAGGAAAATGGAAATTGAAAGCATGTCACTCATTTATCTTCCTTTTGCAAAATAGCAAAAATAAATAAAAATCCAAACCCAAGTCATAAAAGTTGAATTTGGGACCTTGTTAAGGTTTACTCTATGACATTCTTTCAAACATTTGCTTTTAATCTCTTGTTCTCTAATTCAAATTGTGAAGTGAGGATGGTTCATTTTTCTTCTTTTAATAGGTACTTGATCATATGATTGTAATAGAAAAGTATTGAAATCGGTAAGTATATTTTGTGGTTTTTATCTGATTATCATATGATTGTTATCTATTTGTCATCTTATACTAATTGCTATTTGATTGCTATTACATCATTAAAACATGACAATAAAATTGCAAAATTTCAACTACACGTTTCAAGCATTTTCCACAATTGAAATTGAACAAATTCTCACTACATTGTCTTATAGTGGCATTCAATGCCGCCACAACAACGTTATCAAATGTTTCCACAACATCTTTATCAACATCGAAATTGTTATTGGATTGCTATTTGATACTAATTGCTAATGATATTGATTGCTATCTGATTTTTATTTGATGTTGATTATTATATGATTGCTATCTAGTTATTGTTTAATTACTATTTGATATCGACTCTTAATGATACGGAATGCTATTTGATATGATTGTTATTGAATTGCTTTCTAATATTGATTGCTAATAATACCGATTTGCTATCTAATTATTGTCTAATTGTTATTTGATATCGATTGTTATATGTTTGTCAATGATACCGATTGATATCTAATTCCTGTTTGATTATTATTTGATACTAATTGCCAATGATATCGATTGCTATCTAATTATTATTTGATGTTAATTCTTAATGAAATTGATTGCTATTTGATATTGATGGTTATCTGATTTCTAATATGAACTCGAGACCAATAATATAAATTTTATATCATTTGATGCTATACTCTAGCGAAAACTTTGAATCTTTGGAGGATATGGTTGAACTAAAAATTTAAAAAGAGAAAGAGAAATAAATTGAGTAGTTATTATGTATTACAACGAGTCTTATATTTTCAAGACGAAGGCTCACTTCACTTTTGTCACGAAAAAAAAAAAAAGTTGGAAAAGATATATTTTTAATCCTTAGATTTTGGATCTATTTTTATTTGGTCCTTATGTTACACATGTAGTCCTTAACTTTTGAATTTGGTTTTAATTTGGTACTAAGTTTCAAAAAGTTATAATTTTAATTTTTAGATTTGAGTTTTGTTTCAATTTGGCCTCTAGATTTCAATATTTTACATTTTAACATTAAATTTTCATTAAATACTCACTTTCACAATATTTCTTAATTAATTTTAAATAATTATGAAGTGAAATTTTAAATTAATTTTAAAAGTGATGGAAAATAGTGAAACTTAATTAATTTTAATTATTATAATTATTTTAAGTTTCTTAACATACATTAACACTAAAAATCGAAATGAATATTTAGTGAAAAATCGAAATTAAAAATATAAATCTTAAATTCTAGGGATCAAATTGAAACAAAATTCAAATATCAATGGTAAAAATTGTACAATTTTCAAACTTAAGGACTCGATATGTAACCTCATAAAATTTTGACGACTAAATAGAAACTAGACCCAAAACCTATGTACCAAAAATATATTTTTCTGGAAAATTTTTCTTTTTAACTGATTTTTTTAATGTGAGAAAGCCGCCACGTCATCACATCTTTCCACTTTTTTCCTATAAAATGGAACGAACAAAACGTCCATGAAATCGCTCCCATTTTAGATTTATTTTTCCTTTGCTATAGTTCCAAAGTTAAGGGAAGCTACGGGTACAGATACACTAATTTACGTTGCTACCTGATACAATTTCCTGGGATAAATAGCTAAAATTATAAGTCATTTGAAAAATGTCAAAATAATTTTTTTTATTTAAAAAATGTCAATTTATTAAATTTAGACAGAATCTCAAAATGTATCAAATACTCCTACTCTAAAATCTATATATTATCTATAATATTATAAATATGTTAATGTCCATTGACCATGTCTCACTTATCCATTACTTATGTGTTGTCTATGTGTCTTAAGATTACATACGTGTAATTCATCTCATACTTGCTAAATTGCCTATAAATAATCGTATGTAATTCATCTCATACTTGCTAAATTGCCTATAAATAATGACATTTAGTGAATTTTAGAAGACTGATCAATTCAAAAAATTAGAAAAAGTGGAGAAATCCATTCGTTATATTATTTATTTATTATATATATATATATATATATTATTTATTTTATTATATTTTATTTTCTCAATTCATAACATATTGTTCATAAAGATTGTATAAAATAAAAAAAAAATACGATAGAGATATTTTTTTCAAAATGAATAGATTGTTTTTCTAATTTAAAATGTCATACAATTATTTAAAATAATAATAACTGTATGCATGAGACTTCAATAGAAATTTATTTCGTGAAAATTGAACTTTATATTTGTATTAATTTTGTGGAAAGCGAGTACAATCTCATTTTGATGCTTTCAAAATAAACTAAAATCTTTTGTTGATCTTCCTTTGGACTTGTTGGTCTTATCGACCTTTGGATCGGGCCTTTGGGCTTGTTGATCTTTGCTGACACCTCCAAATGAGGAAAGCTTATCTATTTATAGAATTCACAGGTGGGCGGGCTTGGGCTTGGTTGATCCATGGTCAGGCCTTTAGACCCAATTAGTTGGATTGGGCTTGGTTGGTCCATAGTCTGGCCTTTGGGCCCAATTAGTTGGGTTTGGGCTTGGTTGGTCAATGTGTCTCGTCTTTAGGCTCTTTAGACCTGATTTGATATTTGAGGTCAAATTCAACCTATTTTTGGGCCATTTGACCCAAATAATAATATCAAATTGGTCAAATTAATCTTATTTGATTCATGATAAAATCATGTGGCCTCATCAAAATTTGTCCTCAACTCCAATTCAGAACAAATGTCTAACTCCTAATTGAGCCCAAATTTAATGATTTGGCAATAACAAATCATGACTTTTTAAATCTATTATTAAAAAGTTGAAGATTAAAAAAAGTACATTAAAAAAATTTAGGGACCAAGCACACCTATTCGTACATACAAAATCAAGAATTAAAGAAGTCATTTTGAAAGCCCATAAATTAAATATACTTATTTTTCGAAACTTGAAAAATAGAAAGCAAGCACATGTTTAATAAAATTCATATTCATGTTTTCAAATTCACGAATATAAGTTTGTAGACAATTTAGATGTAATTTTCAAAATTTGTTTTGAGATTTTGTAAACGAAACAATCCAAATTTTGAAAACAAACCTTTTATATTTTCGATGCATGATTATATTAAAAAAAATAAAAATATTGACAAATATAATATTTCATCTAATAAACTCAATTATTTTTGTTAAATTAAAATATATACTAAACCAAGTTCTTAAATCAACTAATGATAATTTATACTCTATTCAATATTTGGTGGACAACTATAATTAGTTTTATAATTTATAAATGTATTATCAAATATATTTTGAATAATTATTTAAATTAAAATTTTATTTCTAGCTTGCAACTAAACACATGAAAATGTGAAATATTTAATTTAATTAATTACGTTTTCAGATTGCAAATCTAAATTAATAATAATAATAATAATAAATATTGAAAAACAAAAGTTGGGAAATTAAACCAATGATCTCAACAGAAAAGATAACACGTTGCTTCGAGATGATACACACGATCAAAATATAAGACTAACTTATAAAAATGTTCTTGAACTTTGTATTTTGAGTAAAATAATATCCTTGAATTTTTAAGAATTTAAAAAATGCTCTTAAAATTTGAAAAAGAGTTTATAAATATTCATATGGTTAGTTTTGAATGAAAATTTTTTGTTTAAAAAATATCCCTAAACTTTCAAGGTAAAATACATTTAAAATTTAAAAAAATGTTAATATATAAACAAAAACCATTAATACATTCTTACTTCACCATTTCTCCTCTTTTTTTTTTTTTTTTCATTTCTTCTTCAATACCTTCTCTCTTTAAAGTATTTTTGAAACTTTTGAAAATTTAGGATATTTTAACTAAAACTAATCGTAAGAATATTTTAAACTCTTTTTGGACATTTAAGAGTATTTTTGAAACGTTTGAAAGTTCAAAATTAATTGTGATAGAAAGTACAAAGTTTTGGTTTATTTTGTATAATTTACCCTAAATATAATATACCATCTAAAAAAAATACAAAATCTATATCTTTTAACAAAACACACATTAAAATTATTTTCATTGTGCTATATCTAAATATAGGAAGTATAGATATAGCACAAACTAAAAGAATTTGTAGATATAGCAACATTTAGGTCTAACTTTCAAAGTCCATCCATAATAGATCATATTGTTGGTAGAGTATATCATCTATAATTGATAAGAGTCTATCATCTATCACTAATAAGAGTTTAATAAAGTATGTCACTAATAAATTTTACTAATTTTATAATATTTTAAAAATATTGTTATACATCCCATTATTATCCCTCAAATTACTGCCCATTACAATTATGTCAGCATTATCTTAATAGTTGAAATGTTAACCAAAAACAAGTTAATAAAAAAGTGTTTTATCCAAGAAATTTGTAGGTCATTCATTCAAATTTTCCAATTAAAAATGCAGTACATAGATGTGTGAATTAATCTCCGATATGGGAGAATTTATAGGAAGCCCAATATGTGAAAGCCCATACATAGTAGGAATCCAGATGGAGTCGCCGTTGCCGGGTTTACCACGTCCTCTTTCCTCCCCCGCAGGGCGACGGGGAAATATAGGGAAACTAAAAAGATCGAGCCATTGATAATAATTCCATCACTTGGATTTTTGTATCCTCCATTGACGCCATCGCTCGCTTCCTTCTGCTCTTCTTCCAATTCCTTCTACTGCCCCAACCAACTTTGACGCCCGAGGTCTTCCAGTTCTCCCATGGCCGAAACTTCTTCCAAAGACGACCTACTTCAGCTCATCAAGCGCTTCGGGGCTTATCTCACTCTCAAGATCTCCAATTTCTTCCCGATCTCTTTCCAGAATTTGGTCCTAATCTCTATCCCTGTTTTTTCTTCTTCTTTTCGTTTTTCGATAGATCTGACCTGCTTTAGGTTTCTGCTACCGGGGTTTATTTTACGCTGAATAGATTTTCGTAACCCAATTCTTCTTCTTTTCTTTTTTAACCCTTTTCGGTTTGAGGTGTGGACTACTTTCTTATTAATTCTATGCTTCAATTAGAATGGTTAATAGTTTCTGCTGTTCGATTTTCATTATTGTAGTCAATAATTCAACACGCTGCTAAATGATGATAAACGATTACCCCCCTGAACTTGACCTTGCTAGCTGTTATATGTGTTACGGAAGTGATTACTATTGCTTTTGTTCTTCGGTACTTACGTTTCGAAGATGGTATATTGTGTTTAATTATCATGTGTAGGCCCATGCCAATTGGCAATTCTTTCAATTGTTTTTTGATCTTCTTAATGGACTCTAGTCTTTGGATCTTTTAGGTAGTGAGATGAGATATGAAGCTCTGTGTCAGGAAACTAGATGCTCAGCTTCGTTATTTTCTTTTTTCATTTGGGTGTTCATAAAAACCAAAGAATAGATAAACGAGATATCTGAGCTAAATCAGTCATTTTGGTGTCCTAGTTTGTTTCAAATGGTTATGGTCATTTCATTTGGGTGTTTGAAAATTGCTTCTGTTTTTGTGCCTTTTTGGTCTAGTTTGGTTCAAATGTAAATGAAAATCAATAGCTCAATTTACTTTCTGTTTTGGTCTAAATAACTTGAATACTTTTCATGCTGACAGCTTCTAATTTGTCTGGT
Source organism: Benincasa hispida (assembly GCF_027475165.1). NCBI lineage: Eukaryota > Viridiplantae > Streptophyta > Magnoliopsida > Cucurbitales > Cucurbitaceae > Benincasa > Benincasa hispida. The sequence goes on along the minus strand of NC_143487.1, from coordinate 35,783,567 downwards.
AGAATATCATGTTGTTTCTCCTATGTTACCAATCGACAAACAAGGGGAACAAGTATTATGGTGTCTAACTACGTCTTTGAAATTATATCAGGATTCACGATCTGTTGGGGCTATTACTGGATTTGCTGTTGCAATAATTTTCACATGGAGACTGTTGAGATCCCCTAATGGACATCAGAGACGACAACCAAAAAGGCAAATGCCTGCACCAAGTAGTTCTACTTCAACTGTTGGGTTAAATTCAAATGCACAATCGGTAACTTCTGAAGTTTGTTCATCTTCAGAGGATTTAAGAGCACACAATGTTGTTGATGAATTCTTCCAGCCAGTCAAGGTCAGAGCTCAAATTATTGCCTATATCTTGTCCTGGCTTTTCAATTTTATTCCTTTCAGATCTTTTAAGATTTTCCACTCTTACTTTTTCCTTGTAGCCAACTTTGGGTCAGATTGTGAGGCAAAAATTGAGCGAAGGAAGAAAGGTACCCAATATCAACCCTCGTTGTCTATCTTTGTCAAGATATTTTGGTGAAATATCAGTATATGACATTGTATGACGTAAGTGATATAAGGTAAGAAATAGTCAAGTTTTGGTACTGAAAATATGTTATGCTTAGGTTACATGTCGTTTACTTGGAATAATTCTAGAGGAAAACAGTCCAGAGGATCTGCAGGTATATAGCTCTTTCCTCTGAAGATAATTTTGTGCTTGAAACTGCTTCAGGGATTATCTAATTTGGTTTACTGTGTCTTGCATCAGAAACAAGCCACTGTGAGGTCCTCGGTACTGGAAGTACTGTTGGAGATTACGAAATATTGTGATCTTTATCTTATGGAAACAGTGCTGGATGATGAGAGTGAAGTGAGTGTAATGCTTTATGGATTTTTTTTTTCTTTGGTTCCTACTTAATATCTTGATGAATTTTAATATATGATTGCCGATGTGTGATTTGGTATAGTTCCAAGTTCTAGCGACGGTAGTTCCTCCTTAAAAGGGGACATCTTGAAGTCAAAATCTCTCCCCACTCCTGTTTACTTTTCTGTGAGAATATTTATATGCTGACACATGATTAGGAGGTCAGATTAGTTTTTTATGCCTGAGGTTGGAAAATCTATCAACGTGGCCAAACTACGCAATCCATGTTTTAAAAAACCAACTGAATACTTTATACTTTGGTTGCAGTGTCAGGTCTTGCATGCACATGTTTCCTTAGGAATTTTGTATTCCTCTATATGCTTCTATCCTCCAGTCGTATGACGAGTACCTTGACTCAATTTGTCAATTTTAAGCTTAAATTTTCAATTTCTTCCAAAAAGACCCTAAACTTGATCTTGTGGTGGATATTTATTTATTTATTTATTTTAAATAAGGACAACTACTTTCATTGAGAAGAAATGAAAGAATACACGGCATACAAAAAACCAAGTCCACAAAAAAAAGGGGAGTCCTACTACAAGAAGGGACTTCAATTATACAAAAAAACCTTTGAAATCGAAGCCCAGTACGAAGCACAAAAACAGACAAAAGACCAAATTTCTCTAGCTTCCCTCTCAACCCCCAAACACCCTACTATTCCTCTCGTCCCATAAAACCCAAACAATAGCACATGAATCGATGGATAAATTCAATGCAAATCAACAAAGAATACTCAAGATCAAATCTTAGAAATGTCCTAATACCATGAAAATGCTCAAACTTAGCAACAAATTTAGGTATTAATAGTACTTGAACTCAATGAATTGATAAAACTGTGCAAAAAAGCACCCAACATGACCAAAAGAATCATTCAAAACAAAATAGGCCGGTTACTGGAGTGCTTCTAATTAGATTTTTCTGAAAGAAAACTTCTTAAGTATGACTTAATTGAGGGTACTAAATGCACCAACTTGTTGAAGTTCAGGAATTGTATCCAAGTTTAAAATTGTCAAACTGAATGGGGAAAAATGATTTCCTCTTATTATTTTAGATATACTCTTAAGGTGGGGGTGGCATTTTCTGCGTTTATGGGTTTTAAAATATCATAGAAATTTGTTTTCTTACAACTGATAGGTGCCTGATACAATATATTAATCTTTTTCTTCTTGCTGATCTCAAATGCAATATGTTATTCATCTTTCTGATAAAAGGCATCATGAACTGTTTATGCAGAAAAGAGTTCTTTCAGCACTCGAAGATGCAGGGGTTTTCACATCTGGTGGTCTGGTCAAGGACAAGGTACTTAAATCTGGGATTGTTTGGATTTTGACAGTATTGAAACAATTCTGATTATTTTTTTCATCTCTGAATTACTGAAAGTACAATGTTTTGGCACTGTTGGCTACGTTACAGGGAACGTTTAACTTTAGGCATTAAGTTGTTTTTTGGGTTTCTAAGAAAAGATATAATAGGAAATAGCTGAAGATAGGTAACAAATCATCTCTTGAATTGTTTCGTGCTGGTCTGGAGAAAAATAGGGACAGTCATACATACCAACCTGCTTTTCTTGTAATATTTTAACTGAGGAATGTTTGTAGGTTCTCTTCTGTAGCATGGAGAATGGGCGAACATCTTTCGTGCGCCAGCTGGAACCCGATTGGCATATAGATTCCAATCCTGAAATCATTACTCAGTTAGCTGTAAGTTAATCAACCCATCATCTTAGTAAGTTTATTGTTCTGTAACATCTGTAAATACATGGTGATTACTGATACCTTTTATATAACCATCATCAGAGGTTCATCAAATATCAACTTCATGTGGCTCCAATCCGACACGAGCGGACCGCTTCTAACGTTTTCAGCTCTCCATCCTTGGAACAGTTCTTTGGAAACATTTAACTTGAAGCCAGTTCAAGAGTGGAATGAATTTTCAAATATATATATTTTTTCCATTTTATTTGGGCCGTGTTGGTTGTAAGTGCAATGGTTCTCTTTGGGAACTAAGCAAGTTCAGTTTGCACTAGGCCGCCATTGCTGGTGTTAGAAAGATAGATGTACCATGTTTTTTTCTTTTTGTTTCTGCAAAGATCTTTTTTTGGGTTGATCTTGTGTTATCTGACATAGTAACTTCATGCCCCACTAAAAGCTCCTAATTTAGCTGATGTATGTAATTTATATATATTTATTAGATCATCTCAGCCATGACAAATACCATTTGGATCACCAGTTTCCTACTGAACCAGTTTTCGGTGTCACTTTTATTGGACTAATCTTGAAAGTGTCTGGAATCGATGAATGAAAACAGATGCACTCTATGTACTTACTCTTCAGTTTCATGAGAATTAATCTGATGGGATATAATTTTCATCTTTTCCATACATATATTTTGCATGTTATCAAAGTGATAGTTGAAGTAATAACATTTTTTAAGAGAATAAATTAAACAAAAAACAAATTAGAAACAAACTTTTGGATAAAATAGGACACCATGTTTGGGAGCTCATCACCCCATCTTCAAACTCCTCATCAAGGAAAGAGAGATTATAAAAGAAATCGTGTGAAAGGCCTCTGTTGATGCAAGGGCATGTGGGGCGAAGAGAAGACGACCTTTAGTAACATTTGACGTCTAAATCTACACAAGAACTTTGATGATCTCCAAAAAGATTTGACTCAACCTCTAAAAGGGTTGAGCGATCTTCAAAGATGAATCACAAGTTTTTAAGAATTGTTAGACCTTTGAAAGCTTTGATCGGCCACTTCCGGTGAATGACCTCAAAGCTTGTCCCAATTGGATATCCTCGAGAGTCATAGATAATCCAATCAGGCCCCCTTCTACCCTTTGACTTGTAGAAAAATGCATCAGAGTTGAGTTTCCAGCATTTGGCTGGATGGGGAATCCACTTTTACAGACTCTTGAGGGCCTCAAGCCTGTTAATAACTAGGATGGGAGCTAAGTGATTTTGGTGATCTTCCAACACTTTGGATCAAAGCTACCGCATGATAACGCTTCTGCCCCTCATGAAGGAGGAATAAGGTGTCAAATCCTTTCCAAACCACCAAATAAATTTATAAACTCCAAATCTAACCCAAATTGTAGTATTAATAGGCTAGGTTGATCCATAGGGTGCACCGTATTCACCTCCAATTAAGATTCAAAATCCTTAAGGTAATCAAAGGTGGGTTTGTTTGTTTGTTTTGCACAATGAATATAAATAACATGAAAAGTAAAAGAGAGAATTGAAATAGAGTTATATGAATAACAAGTCTAACTTAGATATTCAGATCCACCCATTTGTTAGTTATTTATTGGACAATAAAAGTAATCATCAAAATCATGCAAGTGCTTAGACAACTTGTTTGATAGTGTCGTGACAAGCACTCTAGGACATTAATGAAGATGCTCAAATAAACTAAGTGTTTGGTGAATTGGGTATGAATATACTCCATAAACATCTCAAACTTGCATTGCGATAAAGGGGGAAAACCAAGACAAATAGTTATTAAGCAATGGTTAAATAGTCTAACTTATTTTATTCTTGAACTAACCAACCATGCAATGTTGTAAAAGGACCCTCATAAAAAAGTCTATCAATTTATACACATGCATGCTTTAATTTGTGCTACTAAAAGTTAACACACAACTAAATGTCACATATTGTTAGTCAATTATTAGCAAAGCAATGAATATATGCAATGGTGATCAATCCAAATGAATCCAAGACAGAGAAATTTAAGTACACTCTAGAGAAGCATTCATAAAACGAAAGTAAAAAGTACAAGTCTTCACAACATAATACAATGAGTTTCTTCCTCAACCTAAGCTAGAAAGTACTTACCTTAGCCACTAAACATTAGAATCAAGCTATCATTGCCAAGGTGAGTCTCCACATCATGAAAATAGACTAAAAACAGTAAAGAACAGAGAAAATGAAAAGAGAAGGTTGAAGCTCGGATATTGAATGATGACCTATAACATAAAATATCCCTTTTATAGAGCAATCATAGCGTTGCGACACTAGGTCAAATTCTTGTCGTGCAAACTTTCCATAACAATGGCGCCACGGTGTTCGCAGTCAGATATTATAAATTTGTTGTCGCCTACGATCCTCTGACTAAATAAAAGATATATATTCCTGAGCTCAATACTTACACCAAAAGAGCAGTACAAGTAGTAAAAATGGGGTCGGATCCACATGAAAACAGTGAACTAGCTAGGACGATGAAAGAATTCCATATAACATTGGGGGGGGGGGGGGGGGGGGGGGGGCTAGTTTGGTTTGGTTTATAAAGAACTGAATTAAAAATAAACATGCAAAGAATTAAGGTTTGAACGAGATTAAAACGTACAATTAGATTGAAACAAATTGATAAAAGGACTCTTTGGGATAGTTCGCTATATTCAATTTCAATCATTAGAGGCTAAGAAACAATGTCAATTCCATGAACTCCATAACCTATTAGTTAAACTAATAACTCATTTAGCCAAATTCAAGATTAATCAATTTGACCCTAAATTAGTTTTGAACTCTTCCTTCTCAGCGAAATCCAAGTAAAAACTAATTCGCAATAAGACTAGGGTTCTCGTGTTGTGACATCCTACGAATTGAAAAGCCTAGACTCATAGCATGATTCATTGAGTAAGATTAAACTAGGGCAAACAAGTGTGAATTTAGAAAAAGTCTTTGCCGACACATGTATCCCTAGTTCGTGTAACCTAATCTACAAGTATGCATAGCGCCACATAGATTTTACATGCAATAATCTAATAAAAATGAGATTTTTTTTTTTTAAAAAAAATAACCCAGATCAAACTCAACAGTTCATAGAATTCAACATCACTAATCAAACATCCTCAAGAAATTAAACAAACTACTAAACCTAAGAAGGAAAATGACCTAGCCTTACATCTTCCTCAAATCAACAACAACATTTGAGAAGTCAAAAGGCATAACCAAAAAGGTTAAAAGATGAAGAAGAAAGAATGATGAAATCTGGGTGAAAACTCCTAAAAAATTGTCCCAATCGGGGCTCTAACTCGTTCTCCTTTTATTTTTCTTCACACCCTCAGCTGGAACCAAGGATTTCTTTTTTATAATACAATCGTAACGTTGTACCGTTGCCAAAAGCGTCGCGACGCCCTTGTTAAAGTAGGCCTCAAGCGTTGAAGGAGAGGTGCAATGCTGATGCGACGTTGCGTTGCACACGCACGGAAGTAACATTTCTGTTGAAGTTCGAAGCATTGCGACGCCCTAGTCAGCATTGCAACGCTGATCGATTTGCGTGCCTCTGTCCAATAGCGTTGCGCTGGAGCATTGCGACACTGGCTCTTGTCCCAAAAGTGGTGCTTACTGCCTCTCAGCATCACATGAGGGTCAAGGGAGGGTTGCAACGCTGCCTTCAAGAGTAGTTTGATAATTTTGATGTCATCTTTCAATATGATGCATCTAACTCCCGTTTTTGCTTTTTTTTTGGCTCGATTTTCATACAAATGACACACTTGTCCTTCAGGATCGATTTATTGACAAATTAAACATTTTAAGTATGAGAATTATTCATTAATAGCGGGATTAAGGACATAATATTAGCTCTCTTTGAGAGCTAACAAACACCCTCAACTTAGCTCTTGATCATCCTGAGCAAGGTTATAACATACAATCATGCAATCAACAAGGTACTGTTCACTCTATTTAATGGTTCCTGACTCAAATCTTAACAGTCTTTCGAGCTACACAATTAATCACATAACAACTCGAATTCAAACACTCATTTGAGGCTCATTTTTGTAAAAGATACTTTTGCAATCAAGATCATGTATAGATGAACACTAAGACCTTGAAAACTTTTTTCATAAATCGATGAATGCTCAAAAAAGTTTTATCCCATCCCATTTCATCTTTTTTACTCTGGCTCAGTTAATCCAAGGCATACCATTTTTGCTAATCAAAGAGCAACACTTAGCCAAGAATGCCTAAGACTCAGACACACATAACTTAGAAGGCATCGATTTTACCTAGATGGCTAGCTTTCACACTCAATCTTCGGGAATCTAACCACTTTTTTCCTGTGAAGCCCTAACTAGACACGACCGGAGTAACTCTTTTCTCCTCTATCTATGCACAAATGCCACTACTTTTTGCAGGCAAGCTAGATTTTTCCTCACATTGTCTAACTTTGCTCTCAGGAACTAAAGGTTACTTCTAACCCGAAAGTGGGCCTTTCGAGGTGACAAAGAAAATATGAAAGGGATAATTCAATTATAAGATTCTTAGGATTTATAAAAAGGAAAGTTTTTGGCATAAGTTCAATATGCATGAGTTTTCATGAAAAGGTTTTTAGAATGAACTCAAAATCATGAAAGAATTTCTCTTATTGAAAGCATAAAACTCAATGAGTGCATCATTGACTTATCATCGAAAGGAAACGAAAAATAGAGCAAATAGATCATGCATAAAACACCAAACATCCATATATGTTTTCAGCATAGAGATTCTTATTCCATTTCATAGCAATCAATAAAAAATTCATATCATAAAAGCCGAGCTCAGATGCTCAAGGCTAACCAGAGATCACATGAATAAAAGAATCAATTTATTTATAAAAAATAATTCAACAATTGTGTCTCATCTATACCAAGTATACCAAGTATTCAACTATCAAAAAAAAAAAAAAAAATGAAGAAGAAGAAGAAGAAGAAGAAGAAGTATGTTTCGTACCCACCCCTAACTTTAAAAACATCCATTGTCCTCAATGTATTGCAAAGCTAAAATTATGCAAAAGGGTAAATAAAGGGAGTTAGGGAAACATAAAAAAACTCCCCTGATTTGGACACGAGCATGAATTTAGGGCAAACAGCTTTTCGAGGAGCCAAAAAAAAAAAAGGTCATGTAAAGAGAAAGAGAAATATTAAAATTCATTCAGTTATTGCTTTTTGGTTTTTTTTCCTCAAGAAAAAAAAATGAAAAGATAAACAAAACAGGCGAAAAATAAAGGAAATAAATAGAAAAAAATTAAAACAGGAAAATTTGACGCTTGGCTGCCTTTAGGAACCACCAATTTTTATCGTCATTTGCTCGAAGTTGGGTGAGGATGGGCTCAAGTGAATGGGGGTGAAGTAAAAAACAGGCTCGAGTGAGCAAGGTTCACTTACCCTTCATTAAAAATCTTGAGACAGTGCCTATTCACCTTGAATTCCTTTCATGTCTCCAAGCATCTAATCTCAACTGTACATAAGGAAAGAGGTTAATAACTTCACACGGTCCAAGCCACTTGGATTTAAGCTTGCCTGGCATAAGTTGGAGGCGTAAATTGAAAAGCAAAACCTTTTGACCAACCTTGAAGTCTTTCCTCACAAGAGCTTTATCATGAATCAGTTTGATTTTTTCCTTGTAGGTTTTCAAGTTTTCGTAAGCCTCAAGTCTCAAGTCTTCCATCTCTTACAGTTCAAGGAGTCTTTCTTCTGTTGGGGTTTGATGCCCTAAATTCATGTGTCCTGTAGTTTGTAAACAGTTTGTACAAACGCTTGTGTTGTTTAATATATGATATTTTACTTCACTTCTTGATTTTGCTCAGTTATTTATTTCATTTGCTTTACCACAAACCAATAAACATAAAATCCTTGGTTATCTGTATGTAACTTAAATATGTATGTGGTGACATACAAATGGATCATGTCTTGAGTGATAACCAAAATGGTCTGTAGTATAGGGATATAGGAGGGAAACCTTATCCTGGTAATGCTACGGATACGGCCTGCTTTGTGAAATGGTCACAAGTGTTGTGACTTGTCACAGATGGTCTGATCTTGATCATTCGTGTAGGGGACATAGAAACGGGGGCGTCCTATACAAAGAGTTTGTATAAGACCTGACCACAAAGTATTAACGTCTCATTATATAACACCGTTCATGATAGAGACTTCACTTCACTAGGATGACCATAGGTAACATGACCTCAATCCTGAGTGAGTTGGGAACTCCTGCCACTGAGGACGGTCCTTTGATTTGTATGTGTGCAAGTGGCCAGGTCGCCGATTCAAACCTACCATTTTGGGGATTCGTTTGATTTGAGAGCTGAGAACTCAGCTACACAAGATGGAATTCACTCCTTCCCCGAAGCAGGGGTAAGTAGATAGATAGCTCCCTTAAGGGCTGATTCCAAGGCTTGAGCGATATGGCGCCACACACCTTCTCTTGGTCCGAGAGGTGTTCACACATAGTTGGACTATGCTGTATTATTCACTAGAGAAATCAGTGGTATTTAAGGAGTGATATGTAACTATAGGGGAAAAACGGTAAATTGTCTCAACTGTATTTACGAGTATCTGTGAAGGGTCATCGTACTCATGATTGGTTATATCCGATGAACACAGAAATATATCTGTGGTAAGAAGAGTTCAGCTGTTGGTCTTTAGTGGAATGCCTAGCAGTTAACGGATGGTGGATCTCGTGGCTAAAGAGTTTAGTCAGCTATTCACATACCGTTGGAGCTTTGAGCCACAGGTCCATAAGGTCCCTTAGGTAGCTTGGATAAAGTCAAGAATCTATTTATGGTCAGTTTGAAATGTTCAAATTGACAAGAGTGAGTTCGATTATATATGATATAATTGACTAAATGTATGAGATACATTATTTTGAAAGAAATTAGATATAAATATGATTTATATCAAGTGGAGGAGAAATTATTATAGTAGATATATGATATCAAACTATAGGGTAAGAATATAATATGATTATATTCATTTATTAATTCATTGGTTAATTATATGATAATTGGTCGAAAATATCTCCTCAATCGTGCGTTAGTAGGAAAATGATATTCGGTTATTGTAACAGAAGAATAAAATGAAAATTTGTTTCATTTTGCAAAGAGCGAAAAAATCACAAAGGTGTGAGGACGCTTCGATTGCTTAGCTGAGAGCCTATATGATAGAGCCTTATCGCTTAAACGATCGCACACCCCGCGTCTAAACGATCACATGCTTTTCTCTAAATGATCGCTCAGCTTTTCTAGACGATCGCTTAGCGTGTCGAGTTTTCTAAACGATCACTTACTAAATATAGACGATCGCTTAGTAAAACCTACACGATCATGTAGCTTTCTCTAAACGATAAACATTTTCTATACGATAGCCTTCTCCCACTTGCTTATCGTTCTACACGATCAACCCTTTCCTCCTTCCTCTACCAAATTCAACAAAGACAACTCTTTGGATTCTCATTCCAAGAATACCAAGGGCTCTAAGGGGTGGTGTCGTCCCCGCTCATGCTTGTTCGTGTTTCTGCCGTTCGTGTAGACGATCGTGCTGCCGTAGCCGACTGTTTTGCTGGGCGATAAAGAACGTAGAGGTTGCTTCCGCTGGGTTGAGTTTGTTGCGAAGACAGCCTTCAACTGGTATATGAACTCAATCTCTTGTCTTTTATTTATCAAATCATGTCGTTCTTAATATTAAATTACATAACTGTGTATTAGAATGTGTGTGTGGAATTTCGGTCACAATGAAATAGGAAAGATCCGAACGCACTCATGAATACTCTTCGTTAAGAGTTTCTTCATCTTCACCAGCTTGGGCTAAGTTCATGTTGCACTATTTCACCACCTAGTAGGCTTTTTGCTTGATCTCGAACGGTAAGTGGCATGCCTTGCCATAGATAAGCATGAAGGGCATCGTCCCGATGGGAGTTTTGTAAGTTGTCCTATATACCTATAGAGCATCGTTGAGGCGTGTGCTCTAATCCTTTCTTTTGGGGTTGACAGACTTTTCCAGGATACTCTTTACCTCTCGATTGGATATCTTGACCTTGCCATTCGTTTGAGGATGGTAAGGAGTGGCCACACGGTGATGGACTTCATACTTCCTCAGAAGGGCTTCAATGGTCCTATTACAGAAGTGGGAACCTTGGTCACTAATTATAGCATGCGAGATGCCAAACCTAGAAAATATGTTAGCCTTTAAAAATCCTAAAACAACAGAAACATTGTTAGTCCTGTTGGGATTGATGCCCTAAATCTCATGGGTTTTGTAGTTTGTAATTGTAATATACAAATAGTTTATTTATTTAATAAAATATGAGTTGTTTTATTCGACATTTAGTAGTATTAACCCACAAAACCAATAATCTAACATCCAAGGTTATCTTTTGTAGCTTAAACATGTATGTAGAGATATACAGGTGGATCATGTTTAAGTGATAATCTAAATGGTCTGTAGTAGATGGATAAGATTGAGTGCCTTATCCTAGTGACACTACGAATACGACCAGCTTTGTAGATGTTACAATTGTTGTAAAGTTCTACAAATGATCTAATCCTGATCATTTATGTAGAGACATGTGAGCGGGGGTGTTCTATACAAAAGGGTTTGCATAAGATTGAACGACGAAATGAATAGTCTCATTATATAAAGTCGTCAATAATAGAGACTTACATTTCACCAGGATGACCATAGATAACATAACCTGATCTAGAGTGAGTTGTGAACTCCTGCCTATAAAGGCGATCCTTTGATTTGCATGGGTGAGAGTGGCCAGATCGCCAACTCAATATGCCTACCATTTCGAGGATTTGTCTGATTGGGGAGCTAGGAACACAACTACACAAGACGAAATTCAGTTCTTCCCTAATGGCGGGATAAGTAGATAAATTGCTCCTTTAACAATGTGGTGCCACACCCCTTTTGTTACGAGAGAGGTTTGACCATAGTTGGACTATGACTTATTGTTCAGTAGAGGGATCAGTGGTACTTAAGGAGTTAGATGTAGCTACAGGGGCAAAACGGTAATTTTGGCCTAGCTATACTTACGATCAATTTGTGAAGGATCATCGCACTATTGACTAGTTATATCCAATGGACAAAGAAATATATCTGTAGCGCGAAGAGTGCAGCTGTTGGTCTTTAGTATAGTGACCAACAGTTAATAGATGTTAAGTAATTTAATTAAAGAAGTTTAATTAATTATTCAAGTACCATTGGAGCTTCAATCTACAGGTTCATAAGGTTCCTTCAGTAGCTCAGTTGGGATAATTGAGAATCAATTTAGTTCTGGATTAATTTGAATTGTTCAAAATTAATTGAGGGAATTAATTATATATGATATAATTAATATAATGTATTTGATACATGATTATATAAAGTTTATTTGAGAGGAAAATAAATATTTGAATATGATTAAAATATTGAATATATGGATTAGATTGATATAATCAAATTTAATATAAATTTTATTTATATTCAATACCATAAATTATTGAGAGAATACAAACTATAGGTTATATTGTATTTGATATAATATAAACTATAGGTTATGTGTTATATTTTGATATAACATATAGTTCTATAATAAATTAGTTATTATATTATTTAGATTAAAATTTAGTTTCAATTTAAAATTAAAGGGAGGGAGTTATTAGATAACTTCCTTCCCTATTTTCTCTCTAAAATAACGTGTGATTATGGGAAGTTAGCAGAGATCAAAATTTTTCCATCTTCTTCCCTTTGCTTCTTATGTAGAAATTCCAAGATTTTTTTTTCCAATAGCACATAGAAGATCTCTCCCTAGAAAATTCTTCTCATCTCTATCTTCTCCCTCACTCGCAAAATTAAATATCACAGAGCCTACAAAACTCCTGTGATTCTCAAACCCAAAGGAGAATACCAAGGTTTTTGTTGTGGTTGTGTCCAACTTTATTTTTGGGTTCTTGGGTATTGTTTTTGTTCGTGTTCTAAGGTGGGTTTGTGACCAATCGAGAAGGAAATCATGAAGATTCATTTGGCTTCAAGAGTAAGTGTGACTAATCCTAATATCTCCTTTGTATTTTATGATGTATGCTATAAAATCTTGTTATAATGCAGAATGTAGCTCTCTGAAACTTTAATTCTTTGTGAAATTGAAAAGTAGGACTGATCCCCACTTCCACATCGAACCTCATAGTCCTTTTAATTGGTATTAGAGCCAGGTTTTTTTGTTTCCAATTTTAAATTTCAAGAATTAAAATTTAGTTTATGGTGGGATTTGCATTACTGTATGATGTTCTTGTTGATGAATGATTATTGGTTTTGCAATTATGGATGTTTTCTAGATTGATATTTAGAATTTACTGCTTTAGTTTACAAGTTGGTTTGTAAGGACCTATTTTTTTGGGCATTATTTTGCAATCGTGTCTGTATTTTTTAAATGTTCGTGTCGTTTGTGAGTTTTTCAGCGACATTCTAGAGAAAACGAGGCCCAAATTGGAACAAAAACGATGGAGATCGTTGTTGTACAGTAGGCAACTATACAACAAAGTTGCAACGCTGTGAAGAGACAGAGTTTTTTTTCATAGCTTTGCAACGCTAGGTCACAACATTGCAACACTCCTACAAAACAAATGACACAATTCACGAGTGGTTCGATTCGTAGTTCAACTGGTTCGCGTACGATTCACTTGGTTTGAGCGGTTCACGGCTTGGTTCGAGTTTTTGGTCCAGTTCAACAGTTTTTTGTTGTAATAGTTAGATTTTTAATTAATTAATTAATATAAATGTTATATTAATTTAATTAATTGATTAGGAGTCCAACCCGGTCCATATATTATTTTTTAAATTATGTTTTTGATATATGGTTCATTTTTTTTAATATATATCCTAATGTATGTCATATAGAAAATCCCACTATAGGTTATGCATTTAATCATACATAATGACTATTATAAGTGATTTAATTTTATAGCATGCTCATGCATCATACAATACAAATGTTATAATATATGTTTGCATGCATTAATGACATTATCATGCATCATTATATTATAATTTTTATAATATATAGTTAGAATGTATGGATGAATGTCATTATGAATCTGTATATAAATGTTATGTATGTTAAATAATGAAATGGGAATTGCATGAAGCATGTTATTACTTTAGGTAACTTTATAATTGTTATAATTTTTCCTAAGTATTTTTTCAATTTCTTAGTTGATTAAAAGTTACAAATTGAAATGTTTTTGTTAAAATGTAAAGTTTTGTAATATACAAAAATTGTTACATTATAATGTGAAAGGTTAATAAACTAATAGGCCTATTAGCTCAGTTGGTTAGAGCATCGTGCTAATTCAATTTCTTAGTTGATTAACTAACTTTGTCTCAGGCTAGTTCTGTCTAGACTGGGGTTTTTAAGTTGATGGAAATGGTACATATAATGAGGTATATGATACTTTATTTTTTTTTCTTTTCACGTTTCTCCCTCATAGTTCATACCGTGAGACTTATACTTGGCCTCAAACCACCTTTGTTTATGTCCCCCTATAGGTGGTGCTTATATAGGTCAATAACAAGGTGAATGGAGAAAGTGTTTATAGTAAGTGGGAGTGGATGTGTGTCAACATATCCCACAGTCTCTCTCATTAGTTTGTAGTAAATTTTCATGCTCGGCCTCGAGGCACCTTTGCTTATGTCCCCCTATAGATGGCATTTGCTTGACTCTTTACTCAAATTCCAGAAATGTATAGGATTGCTTTAGTTTTTGCCTCAATCGGTTTTTCCCTATGGTTGGCTCATTGGGGCGGAACTCTGGAATCTAAAATGAGAGGTTACAATTACAAGAAAATGTTAAGCTAGTTAACAATTTTTGGACCGAACAATGGTGACTAATATTTACAGGAACAAAAAGTTGTTCTGTATATTGGTTGAGATGGCCTCATTTCAGTGAATGGGTACTTAATCACCCTATGATGGCTTTTACCTGCCTCACTGAAAAATCATTGTAAAATAGATGTCACATAGGGTGCATTAAATAATTTTGCTAAACTTGATTAGTTTTTTGAAAATGGGTAATGCATGGATTACTAATATAAATAAATTGTATGTTTAAGCATTTTTCAATATGACTTCTGCTTACCGTCGAAAAATTAACTGGCGATAATTACATCACCTGGAAAAATACAATCAAAACAGTTCTGATCATTGATGATTTAAGATTTGTCCTAATAGAGGAATGTCCTCCAGACCCAGCTCAAAATGCTACTCGAAACATTTGAAAGGCATACGAGTGTTGGGTACGGGCAAATGAAAAGACATGAATGTATATCTTGGTAAGCCTTTTTGAAGTCTTGGCCAAGAAGCATGGGCCCATGCTCACTTCCCATGAGATCATGGAGTCCCTGTGGGGAATGTTCAGACAACAGTTCGCTTAACTCAAGCATGATGCTCTTAAATTAATTGTCAATGTCGGTATGCAAAAGAGGGTCTCTGTTCAAGAACCCGTTCTTAACATGATGGTCCATTTTAGTGTGGCTGAGATGAATAGGTCTATCATTGATGAGGACAGTCAGTTTAGCTTCAACCTGGAAACTTTACCTGAAAGCTTCCACATTTTCTTAACAATGTTGTTATGAACATGATTGACTATAACATGACCACTTTGCTCAATGAGTTGCAGACATTCCAATCCTTGATGAAAGTAAAGGAGCAGAAGGGTGAGATAAATGTTGCCTCGTCCTCCAAAAATTTCTTTAGAGGTTCGACTTCTAGAACTAAGTTTGTGCCTTTCTCTCCCGGCACCAAAAAGTGGAAGAAGAAGAAAGGGAAAAGCTAACCCACCAACTGCTGCGCAAAAGGGCAAGAAGGCCAGGGTAGCAAAGGAAATTTGTTTCCATTGCAACCAAGAGGGACAATGAAGAGGGAATTGTCCCAAGTACTTGGCGGAAAAGAAGAAGATCAAGTAAGGTAAATACGATTTACTTGTATTGGAAACTTGCTTAGTGGAGAATGATGATTCGACCTGGATAATTGATTCGAGAGCCACTAACCATCTTCATTTCAGGGAATTGATTCTTGGCGACAGTTGGCACCTGGTGAGATGATGATGCGTGTAGGAACTGGGCATGTTGTCTCTGCAATGGCAGTGGGAGGACTATGGCTTACTTTATAGAATAATTATGTTTTGTTAGAAAATGTATATGTAGTTCCTAACTTAAAAAAGAACCTAATTTTCGTAAAGTATCTTCTTGAACAAAATTATACTTTATCTTTTAATGTAAATAAAGTGTTTATTCACAACAATGGTATCAATATTTGTTTAGCTAAGTTGGAAGATAATCTTTATGTGCTAAGACCGTTAGAAATGAAAGCTTTTTTAAATACTGAACTATTTAAAACTTCAGTAACTTAGAATAAAAGACATAAAATTTCTCCTAAAAAAAATGTTCATCTTTGGCACCTAAGATTAGGACACATAGATCTCAATAAAATTGAGAGACTGGTTAAAAATGGACTTCTAAGTGAGTTAGAAGAAATTTTTTTACTTGTATGAGAGTCATGCATTGAAGGCAAAATGACTAAAAGATTTTTTTACTAGAAAAGCTCATAGGACTATAGAACCCTTATAACTTGTACGTTTAGACCTATGTGGTCAGATGAATGTTAAGGCAAAAGAAGGGTTTGAATATTTCATCACCTTTATTGATGATTATTTCATATATGAGTATGTTTATTTAATGCAACATAAGTCTGAAGCCCTTGAAATGTTCAAGGAGTACAAGGCTAAAGTTGAAAATGCATTAAATAAAACAATTAAAACCTCTCAATTTGATCGAGGTGGAAAATATGGATCTGAAATTCAAAAACTATTTGATAGAACATGGAATTGTATCCAACTCTTGGCACCTAGTATACCTCAGCATAATAGTGTATCAGAAAGGAGAAATCGAACCCTTTTGGACATGGTTCGGTCTATGATGAGTTATGCTTCCTTATCTGACTCATTTTGGGTTTATGTAGTACAGACTGTAGCTTACATTTTAAATTGCGTTCCATCCAAAAGTGTTACTGGAACACCTTTGGAATTATAGAATTGTCGTAAAGGTAGTTTATGCCATTTTAGGATCTATGGTTGTCCAGCACATGTGCTTGAGGCAAATCCTAAGGAATTGGAACCTCATTCAAAATTGTGTCTATTTGTAGGTTACCCTAAAGGAACAAGAGATGGTTACTTCTAAGATCCTAAAGATAATAAAGTGTTTGTATCGACAAACGCTACCTTTTTAGAAGAGGACCACATAAGGGAACATAAGCTCTATCGTAAGATAGTGTTAAATGAACTTTCTAGTGAATCTACTGAACCTTCAACAAAAGCTATTTAAGAGCCCAATACCTCAACAAGAGTTATTGAAGTTGGTGTTGGGGTTGATGCCTTAAACTCTCATAGAGTCCTATAGTTTGTAAACACCTGTATTGAACAAACACTTGTGATTTTATAATATGAGATATTTTCTTCATTGTTGTCTATGAAACATGAGATGTTTTAATTGTTTTACCATAAACCAATAAACTAAAATTCATGGTTGTCGTTGTAACTTAAGCATGTATGTGGAGACATACAAGTGGGTCATACCTTAAATGATAACCAAAATGGTTTGTAGTATATGGATCTAGGAGGGAAACTTTATCCTGATGACACTACGGATGTGACTCACTTTGTAGATAGTTACAAGTGTTGTGATGTGCTACAGATGGTCTGATCCTGATTATTCATATTGAGACATGCGAGCGGGAGTGTCCTATACAAAGGAGTTTGTATAAGACCAGACCACGAAGTGTTTAGTCTCATTATATAACGTCGTTCAGACAGAGACTTCACTTCATTAGGATGATCATAGGTAATATGATCTTAATCTTGAGTGAGTTGAAAACTCCTACCTTTGAGAGAGGTTCTTTGATTTGCATGGGTGCGAGTGGTCAGATTGCCAACTCAAACCTACCACTTTGGGGATTCGTCTAATTGGGGAGCTAGAAACTCAACTACACAAGATGGAATTCATTCATTCCTCGAAACAATGGTAAGTAGATAGATTGCTCCCTTAAGGGCTGATTTGGGGGCTTGAACGATGTGGCGTCACCTTCTCATGGCTCGAGAGGTGTTCACTCATAGTAGGACTATGATGTATTGTTCACTAGAGGGATCAGTGGTACTTAAGGAGTTAGATGTAACTATAGGGAAAAATGGTAAATTGGCCCAATTGTACTTACAAGCATCTATGAAGGGTTATCATATTATTGACTGGTTATATCTGATGAACACAGAAACAAGAGTGCAACTGTCAGTTTTTAGTGGAGTGTCCGATAATTAATGGATGGTGGATCTCGTGACTAAAGAGTTTAGTCAACTATTCACACACCGTTGGAGCTTCAAGCTACAGGTTCATAAGGTCCCCTTGGTAGCTCAATGGATTCAAGTTGAGAATCAATTTTTGGGTCAGTTTAAACAAGAGGAAGTTTGATTATATATGATATGATTAAATTGGTTCAATTATATATGATATCGTTGGCATGATGTATGGGATACATTAATTGGAGGAAAATGATATATATCAAGTAAAGAAAAAAATAACTATGGTTTAAATGTTACATATTGTTGGACTGGTAGCAGCATACAACAAAAGTGACAAGGATCGATAAGCAGTCTAATTGATTAATTTTGGCAGAAACAAAAACATGCTTAACAAAATTTAATGGGTTTCAAGACATACTTTGAAGAACCATTGAAATCTCGATTTTCAGCTGCTAAATCCTCCAAATATTTCTGCAAACCACCATAAGATCTTCCGTACTATTCTCTTGGTGCTTTAGATTAAGTTGTGAGACTTAAAATAAGCTGGAAACCAAGGGAACTTGGAGAATGCTCACTGCAACAACCCAATGAAGAACACTTTCTTCTCATGAATTTTTAGTTAAAATTCTTTTGGATGCAACCCTCCAAAATCACTCTAATATCTTCAATATATTGCAGACTATCATGCAAAAAGATTTGCTACATAGGATGCAGCTCATGCTTGGAGTTATTGAAGGTTGGAGATAATGGGTTTTTTGTGAGCTAGTATGAAGATGAAGATGGAAAAATCCAGTTTTTCATTTTTGTGTTTTTCTATTCGCAAAATCAAAAATTGATTTTAAAATCATATTTCTAAAATCAAAATTTATCAATTTTACAAATTAATTTCATTGAATTTTCTAATAAAATTAATAAATAATTATTTAAACAATTTACATAATTCTAATTAATTTAATATCAAATATTAAATTAATTTTACACAAATCCATCTTCATATATTTAAATCATATTTAAATATATATTCTCCAATTCCATTTGATTCTAATTTGAACGTTTCAAACTAACTTATCACGCTACTCTAGAGCTAATCCATTTCTGAGCTAGTAGGGGGATCTCGTGGACCTACAGATCATGGGCTCCAATGATACGAGATTAATCGGCTAAATTCATTAGACCGATCTAACCCCCATTCGTTAACTAATGGGTCACTCCACTAAAGCCTATAGTTGAACTCCCCTCACTGTAGATAATTATGTCCACTCTATATAACCATGATTAGTAAGTCAACCCTTCACAGGTTGTTTGTAATAACAGATGGGTCGAATCTCTGTTTTACCCCCGAAATTACCTCTTGTTCCGTAAATCCTCATTGATCCCCTAATGAACAATTGTTTTATGATCCAATCAACAAAATCGAGTCCCTCTCGGGCAATGAAAGGGCGGGGCCCCTTGTTCAAGAACCAGAATCAGCACTTAAGGGAACAACCTCTTTACTATCCCTAAAAGCGGGTAGGAGTGAATTCCATCTTTCCACCCTATGTCCCTAGCTATCTATCCAGTTTTACCTCTAAAATGGGAGGTTTATTGAGCTGGCGTTGTTGAGCCAACTCTCATCTATGCAAATTCAAGAATAATTCCAAATAAATAGGAGCTCATAGTTAGCTCAGGATTAAGGTCAAGACCTAGGTCATCGCTTTGAAATAGTCAATCTTAAACAATAAACAACGTTATAAAGTAAAAGTGGCTAATTTCGTGGTCCGATCTTGTACAAACTCTTTTGCACAAGGACACCCCCACTCCTCATGTCCCAACATGAATGTATTATGATCATTTCGTTTGTAGCATTTTAAAACTCATTGTAACAACTATAGAGTAGGCCATATCCAATAGTGTTACCAGAATAAGGTATCCAATCTTATTCATATACTATAGATCATTTTGACTATTTACTTGAATCTGATCCACCTTTATGTCTCCACATAAAGTTCAAGTACTCATCTGATAGTCAAGGGACTTTCAGGTTTATTGGATTTCTATTAAGTAAAAGGTCTATTAAATAACACCTTATTGAATTTTCAGAATAAGTTCCATTGTTTACAAACCACCAGTTTTAGGACATAAAACCCAACACATATGATGTGATATTAAAACTATAGGTTATAATTATAATATGATAAGTTAGTTATTATATTTATTTATAATTAAAATAGTTATGAGATAATTGTTGGTGGTTTCTCCTTAACCGTGCGTGAAAGTGGGAGGTTGTATTCAGTTTTTATAACTGAAGGATAAAATGAAAAATGTTTTCATTTTGGAGAATAATCATTGAATCACCTTATTTAAGTACATTGCCAATTGTTTAGCTCATGTGAGATTACATGACAGCTTCAAGTGTTTGTCTAAACAATCGTGTATACGCGCCATTATCTAAACGATCATGTAGCATTTTACTAAACGATCGCGTGGCTAACAAGTTTCTTTAGACGATCGTGTAAACAATCAAACCTGTTTTACTAAACGATCGTGTACCTTTACTAAACGTTCAAGTACCAAAGTCTATACGATAGACACTATACTCTCCCACTTGCTTGGTCGTTGATTACGATCGTTGTTTCCTCCTTCCCTCTACCAAATCCAACATAACCTACACCTCCTAGATTCTCACTCCGAGAATACCAAAGTCACTGAGTGGTGGTGTCTGAAAGGTTTCCTGTTCGTGGAGATGTTTGTTCGTGACTACTGGACGACTAGGTAGACGATCTGGGCGATAGCGAGATTTTGCTGTCCAAAGTCTTCACGAGAGCGAGAGGTATGTGGAAGAAAATTTCTCCAAAGGTAAGTCCCTCACTCCTTTTGTATTTATTTACTAAAGCATGTTATTTATTAGAATATGCATAACTGGTTTTTATGTTTGTGAATGCTTGTAATTTTGTCACAATGAATTTGGAATGATCTTGCTTTCGCTCATGGGTTCTCTTTGATAAGAGTTTCTTTAATTGGTATCGGAGCCAGGTTTTGATATTCCAAATCCATTGTTGTATAGAATAGCATTTACATTCTT
Source organism: Benincasa hispida (assembly GCF_027475165.1). Lineage (NCBI taxonomy): Eukaryota > Viridiplantae > Streptophyta > Magnoliopsida > Cucurbitales > Cucurbitaceae > Benincasa > Benincasa hispida. The sequence continues at coordinate 35,762,507 of NC_143487.1, read as the reverse complement.
GGTGAGTGAAGTATGTCTACATTCTATTTAAGTGTTAAATCAGTTTGAGGATGTGGATTAATGGAGTTTGCTGGGATGATTGCCTCTGGTTCTTGAATTCTTTTACATTTGAAAGTTAATTGTAAGGGCCCCTGTGTTTTTGGGCATATTAACTTGCTATCGAGTCTGTAATTCAAAGTGTTTGAGTCAGTGTGAGTCGCTCGTGATGAAGCTTCAAGGCAAGGAGTTGTGCATTACTTCGAGGAAGAAGAAGACCAAGCATTAGTTAGATCGTGTAAACGATGGGGTAAGCGATCGTTGAGTATAGGATACTCGGTAGCAAAGTTAACGCACCGCGCACTAAAGGATCGTGTAGCTCAGTAAGCTTCATCGCTTAGTCACTAACTACACGATCGCGTAGTAAAAGTTACTTAGCGCTTGTTCTATGGTCGTCTAGACGATCATGCTTCATTGCAATGTCATCGTCTAAACGATCATTTAGACTTGCACAATTAATTTAGTGCGCTAAACCATTGAGTGGCCTCATGCTTCATCGCATTATAAATGGTACTCGATCATAGCTGAGCGATCGTGGTTACTCGGCCAGTTTACTAAACGATCAGGGAGGCTTCGCCCGGGCAGTTTAAGACTCGGTTTGCATGTGAACTAGTTTGCTTGATGGATTTATGTAATAGATAGAATTTAATTTTCGGTTTTGAGGCTAATCATCTCGGTCCATTAGTCTTTGGTGAATGTACTTAAGATGTATGTTTTATTATCTGTCATATGGTATGCCATATAGTTGAAATCCTACCTTAGGTTATGCATTGGTCATGCATCATCTCTATATTGTAAGTGTTATGATATAGTAGTTTGCATGATTAAATTACTTAAGAGCATGCTCATGCATCATATAATATAAGAGTTATATTTATGCATGCATTAAACATAGACATGCATCATCTTTATATTATAAGTGTTATAGTATAAGGGTATATGGAAGCATATTTGCTTAGTTCATTACCACGTATATAAGAGTTATATATAGTAATGAATGAACATTGCATGAAGCATGACACATAGGTTAAATTTATAAGAGTTGTAAATACCAAATTGTGCATAACAATGTGAATGGGTTTTGGTTGTTTCTTTTATAAGAGTTATAAGGGAAATTAGAACTAAAATCAATAAGAAAAACATGCATACAAACTTAGGCTTGAATCATGGTTTTAAAAGAGTTTTAAAACTTGGTGGAGATAGACCTAAGATCACGGTTCTAATGAGATTAGCAACCTAAGGTTTAATCTTTTAATCAATTTAATAGGATTAGATTGACTAATAAAAGAATAAATATGTAGCAAATCTATCTATAAGGGACCTTTTGTCTAAGGCGGGTTCTGTCTAGGCTGGGGTACTTAAGCTGATGGAAACGAAACACCCCTACCTGAGAAACTACCTAGAAAGGTGAATTAGATAGATTTGATGCATGCATGCAAATTTGAGGATAATTCGTTAAAGAGTTTAATGGGACTTGACTTGAACTTTTTTAATTTCAAAGACAAGAGTTGTTTTTGAGTAAATTAAACTGACTTAGATAAAATTAGTAGCCGGATGGTTTAAGTTAATGAATCTCTACGTAGAACATTCAGTGGGAGGTAATTGGGATATATGATACTTCACTTAAACCTCTTCACATTTCTCCCTTTATGTTCACTCCATGAGATCTATCCCCGACTTCGTGGTACCCTGAGAGTGTCCCCTTAAAGGATAGTGTTTTGGTAGGTCAATACCAAGATGAATGGAGAGAATGTTCATAGTAAGTGGGAATGGGATGTGTGATAACATATCCCACGGTCTCTCTCATTAGGTTGGATAACATTTTTGTGCATTGCCTCGAAGCACCCTGGGAGTGTCCCCCTATAGAATGGCAGTTTTGCACGTTTCTTTATCTGATGTCTTGTATAGGATAAGGTTGTTTTAGTCTCTTGTCCTAATCTACTTTTTCCTTATGGTGGGCGCATTAGGGCGGGACTCTAGGGCCGAAAATGAGGGGTTACACTTATGGAATTGTTAAAGGTTAACAGTTCTGGACCCAAAAATGGTGACTGTTAGGGTCAATTACAAGAATTTTTTCTGCCTAATGGTTGAGAGTGTCTCATCCTAGTAAAGGGGTATTCGATCACCCCATCGGTGACTTTTGTCCTGCCTCACTGGGGCATCATTGCGAAATCAATGTCTTTTCACTTAAGGTACATGGAAACTATTTTGCTAAAACTAAACTTGGTGTTAAAAGTGGTATTGCACAGACTCATTAAGATTGTTTGTTTTTCAGCAACGTAAATATGGCTGCCACATTAGCTCTTTTAAGTACCGAAAAATTTATTGGCGAGAATTACGCTAGTTGGAAACATATGATCACTACTATTTTAATCATCGAAGACCTGAGGTTCATCCTTATGGAGGAGTGTCCTCCTATTCCACCTCAGAACACCACTCGAAATGTTCGGGAGGCTTATGAGAGATGGACACGGGTGAACAAGAAGGCCTAAAATGCACGACCCTATAGTCTCAGCGCATGAGATCATGGAGTCCCTGCGAAGGAATGTTCGGACAACTGTTTGGATAGCTCAAGTATGAAGCTCTGAAATACATCTTCAACTCCAAAAAGGAGGAAGGCACATTTGTGCATGAACATGTTATAAACATGATGATCCATTTCAATGTAGCGGATAAATGGGTCGCACATCGATTAAGGAAGTGATAACTGGTAGAAATACAAGTTATTAAAGCTAAAATTATTAAAACAATGGGAGAAAGCAATGGTAAAATAGGCAATATTATGATTGAATACGCCAAACTAAAAGAAATTTCGATCGCTAATGCTCATCGCATAAAAGCAGTTAAATTGCGTTATTCTGTGCAGGTACAATGCGATGGCGTGTCTGAAATTGCGATCCAAGGATATAATGCGATGGTGCACTTGAGTTTGCGATCGCAAGATGTACCTCAAAAGCGATCGCATAAAGACCTTACATAAAGGCGACAACATAATAAATCATGATGAGACGTAAAGCTGATAACGGTCAATTCTGAAATACAGTTGACGACCGTTAAAGACCATACCGTTACAAATACATTGAACTTCCAGTGACTTTTAGATGGAGCAACAGAGTATGGAAGTTAATATTGCCCATCTTTGCAATCATTTGTGAGAAGAGTTGCTTTACCTTGAAATCTATAAATACCCAATGATACCAAACCAGAAAAGAAGAGAGAGCGAGGAGGCGAGGTGAAGCCGAGAGAAGGGAATTCTTGAAAAGATTAATTTTTGGAGAGGTCGAGAGACTGTTGGAAAATAGTACGAAGGAGAGACATCCAACCCTTGCGAGAGCAAGAGTCTACAAATCGGAACAGAGTCGAAGTGATAAAGAACAATTTAAAAAGCCATGGAAAGCAAGACATTGCTTACCTGGCTTGATATTTCTCACTCCATTTATTGTTTTGTACTCAACACTTTATTGGCAAAAATGGAAACTTCATTTCGATTTATGTTCAGTCTCTCCACACCATGCATGAGTAACTAAATTTGTGAATGGGTTGAGAAGTACTTAGCTAGCATAACTTAAGCTATGCACTTCATGCGATCATCTTGTCTTATGTATTCGTCATTCATCATTTGGAGTACTTGAGAGAGTAGTATAAAGATAGAATCTAGGCTTGAAAGAGTCGGATTAGATCACATAAGCAAGAGTAGAGACTTAGAAATAAGTTCTATCTGCTACATTCCATACACATCGCATGCATTCTAGAAATAGGAAATGTGGCATTATGCATTGAGAAATGTGGTGTTTAATATTTGTATATAGCATGATCGCATGACTTGTACAAAATCCTAAGAAATGTTAGCTAAATCTCTTCTCAACCCCCTTCATCGCATACTTGTTACAACACCACCCTTTCATCGCTCCGTGTTTATTTCTATCGCATTAGAAAATCTAAATAAAATCTCCATTTACTTCTTTATCATTGATAGCTCGTAGAAATACAACCTATTATAGCCTTTTTCTTAGAATTATGAGGGCTAATAAGCAGAATATGCGTTGATAATATTAAGAATTCATGTGAAAAAGTAAGCTTGCGTCAATCAGCACCAAAAATCCTCATTAACCTTATACCATGCATTATTCCACATCAAAGTGTCCATTTTTGCAGATATTACAGGAATTGATCGCATGTGTCGGTCCCAGAACGCCGCAAGGATGATCACATGAGATGATTGTCACAAAGATTAGCTCACCGCATGGAATGTTGTGTCCACAAAGTGATAATTGTGATAAAAGACTGCTCGCAAGGTAGATGGAATGCGTTGGCAATTCAGGTGAAAAAGCTCGAATGCATACCTTGAGAGCATCAATAAGATAAGATAATGTGACATTGCCCATACTGCGACAAAGGCAGCAGTGAGGCAGAACGAAATCATGAATGTTGTCGGCGTTTAAACTCTATAAATAGCACCTTGGACCTTCACTTCAAAGCATCCGAGCTTCTGCCTTAAAGCAGATGCTTGCGATCACAGATAAGAGTATAGGCGAGATTTTCTTTGAGGATTCTTCACCTCCACAAACCATTCCGAGTGACTACCGGAGCTTTCGTCAGAGATAGAGCTCGAGAGAGACATCTCCACCATCCATCCATGGCGCCACCAGCAGCCTTGACGCATTTCGGATGAAAAGCAAGAGATTGTTTTCATCGAGCCTTCCATTTCTCCTCTTGCCCCTGTATTGTATTACATTTTAAGTTAAGATATTAAGACATTTTATAATCAATGCATATCTTAATTCCTTCAGCGCCATCTTATTTATCTATGTCATCTTTTACCTTCATCGTTTAGTTATTAAAGGTGATCGCATACTCAATCGTGTAACCTAGAGATAGGACACATGTAGCAACCCACTGAGAGGTGTGCGTTGTGCGAGTATAATCGCTTGGTGTGAGGTTGTTGCAACACTTGTCTATGGGCTGTTGCAATGCTTGTCTATGAGCTGCTTAGCCACAACTAACAGCCTGAGAGGGTGAGTAGTGACACACTAAAGCGAAGTATGCATTGTTCCTAGAGATAGGCACGATCTTATGCTCGACGCAACCATGCATTATAGAGATATAAACATGCAGCCAGCTACCGGGAGGTGCGCGATGCGTTAGTGTGGCGAGCTGGGATTACTCGGGCGCATTATTATGTGACAATTTCTGCATCTCTATCAATTCTCTTAGTTAAACTTCCATTGCTCAATCTGTTTATCTAGGAGTAGGAGTAGTGCATAATCCTTTAACTTTTATCTTTTTACTTCTACCCATCGCCTCAAACACATGACTTCACAAACAACATTTGGTTACAAGTCCTTGAGTTCGACCTCGGATCACCCCGAGAAACTTGTGTTCTCGTTATACTTGGCGAGAGAGCAAGAAAACTTGTGGCAGGAACGTATGGTCATCGCATATATTCTTAAACGCATCTTGCATATTTCTTAGTCCAACGCATGACCATTGACACATGGAGATGCACGCATATTCATTCTCCATTTTCAACGCAACAATCACCACCGCAGTAGAATCAGAGAGTCTATTCAATATCTATTTAGTAATCCCTGCGTTCGACCCTGGACTTACCAGGACCCTAAGAAGGCTTATACTTGGGCTTTGTTAGGAAAACTTGTATGATCATCGCATCCACACATCATTGCATGATAAACCGTGTCACACCCCCTCCCAGATTACCCTCTTAATTTGGAAGAGGATATGACGGTGGTAGTTACTAGCGCTACTGCCAGCACTACCACCTTAGCCTTCTAGCCTAAATACCAACCTGTTAAACATTATTAATGTACGCATACTGCATGCCTCCATAAGGTTCTACATAAGGTTATATAATCACATGCAAACGGTCATGACATAACATCTACAAGTAAAATATTTACAGTTGGGCCCAAACATCACTAACAAAACCCTAGTCCCTCTCAAAACATGTGTACATAGACATACCATCAACCTAAGTTCTTCTTATCAAACTGGGCCTTTCAGTGGCAAGCAACAGTAGGATCAACTTTGAGGAATCTGACCGCTACCTAGAAAAGGAAAACATAGAAAATCTGTGAGCTAGTAGCCCAGTAAGTGACTATAGAATCATATTACACCATGCATTATATCACTATAAACATGTAAATATACCGATGAGCATCTCAAGCAACTTCCTTTAAACATAAACATTGATAACCATTCTTAGACATCATTAAACATCATTATTCCTTAGTTGAGAACGAGCCTACATCGCTCTAGCTCCCAACGTCTGTTATCGGCCAAGAGACCCATACTTCGGTCTTCCTTTGCTGGTATATGGCCTAGGAGACCCATACTTCAACCTCTCATTCAGAACTACCTACGTGCATGTGGCATTTTCTAAGTACCGTCAACACCTTAGGTACTATTACCCAGATACTTTCTCCGTGTCCTTCAGTACCAGGTTATTTCCTAGCATCAAATTAAGTTTCATTGCATGCCATTTAAACAAAGACTCATTCTATCGTAGCCTTCCTTCAAAACGCATGCTTCAACATAGGAACTTAACTTTTGTAATGAATTTACAAGATACCTTGGCATGTGTTAAAACACATACAAGCCAGAGGAGATACTCTAAGCTATTCATTAAACATTTGTTGCTTGAGGAAATATACATTCATCATCAACATCACTGTAACTTACATGGTCTTTTATGCATAAGTATTGAAAGCATTAAGTTCATTTTAATCATTCACGGGTCCTTCAAGTTTGCTTCCTTAAGGCTTGATAGGCTTTTCCGATGGGAGTTAAACCTACATATATAAGCATACTACTTAGTGTTTACATTAGCCTTCCTTTTAGGCCTACTCAATAAATCAAACTCACATGCCAAATCATCACATTGTGCCTTCTACCCTTCACCTTGAGGGTCAGACACTTAGCCAATTTGGAGGGATTGGGTGTCAAAAGAATGCACCCTTTGATCATCTACACTCCCCACACTTAGAAAAATTTTGGAGCATCAAACTGCAGATTCAATTCCAACAATTCATAACTAAATTTCCAGAACTGATCTCAAGGAAATTCCTTCTACAAACTTGCTTAGAATCGAGTTAGAAATATCACCTTAAAATTTTAGCTCTAAATTCCTCGTCGTTTTATCTGGAGATTCAAAAATTCATCATTGGTCCCAATTCAAGCAGTTGCCTGCTTGTTCAACAGTTTTCTAGTTCAAATTTAAAAAATATATAACTCGATTTCTAGGCCTATCTTAAAAAGTTTCATTCTACAAAGTTGTTTATACTTAGTTAACAATATTACCTCAAAAGTTAGCTAAAACATTTTCTTGATTTGTCCTGGAGCTTCAATTCTTCACTGGTGGCCTAGATTCACCTGAGAAACAAACCCTTCGTATTTATTTTGCTCCTTCGGCCTTATTCTGGCGAGTTTTCCTTTCAATAGCATAGCCATAGAAAATAGACACACAGAGCTTTTGAATACCACTGAAATTACATGAATAGCCCAAGTAATTTATTCAAACCAATTAAATGAAATTGGCCTTCCTGCTTACCACCGCCCAAAATCCTGCATGAAATCTCCTTGGGCCATTTAGCCCACCAATGAAGATTAATGGCTGAGATTTGATTAAGCCATTTTCTTCCCACTCCATCACAGCATAATTCCGCATTAAATCTCATAGGATAGCATGGTCTCCTCTTGGTTTCCCATACTTAGCCAAAATTTGACCATTCTTTCCTACATAGCCATCCAAGAGTTCTCTTGTTCTTTAGTTTACTTTCTTTCTCCATCACTCATAACCAAAACATAATCTCATTACAACTTATTGGAAGACATCACACAACTTACACTTGCTTACTTAAGGTAATTAGGGTTCGGGTTTTACAAATTCCTCCCTCCTTAAAAGAAATTTCGTCCTTGAAATTTACCTGATATATCATTTGAAAAGTTGAGGATATCTCTTTCTCATTTGCTCTTCAGGTTCCCAGGTTGCTTCTTCGATTCCATGATTACGCCATAGTACCTTCACCAAAGGAATCGTCTTATTTCTGAGTACCTGGTCTTTTCTATCTAAAATCTCGATGGCCTTTTCCTCGTAAGATAAATCTTCTTTAAGCTGTACTTGTTATGCTGCTAGTATGTGCATAGAATCAGGCACATACTTCCTTAACATTGACACATGAAATACGTTGTGAATACAAGTTAGCTCCATTGGTAACTGCAATCTATATGCTGCTGGACCAACTCGTTCCACAACTTCATATGGTCCGATGTATCACGGGCTTAACTTTCCTTTCCTCCGAATCGGAGAATTCCTTTCCATGGGAACAACCAAAGAAATACCCGATCTTCAACTTCAAATTCTAGTTCTCTTCTTCGCTTATCAGCATAGCTCTTCTGTCTATCGCGAGCCGCCGTAAGATTATCTCTGATAAGCTTCACATTCTCTGTTGTTTATTGAACTAATTCTGGACCCAATAATTCTCGTTCTCCGACTTCATTCCAGCATATTGGGGTCCTGCAAGGTCGACCGTACAACGATTCATAGGAAGCCATTCCGATACTAGAATGATAGCTATTGTTATATGCAAATTCGATCAACGGCAATTGCGTATCCCAACTTCCTTTGAATTGTAACACACAAGCTCTTATCATATCTTCTAGTGTCTGTATAGTTCTTTCCAACTGTCCATCTGTTTGTGGATGAAAAGTCGTACTGAAATGCAGTTTAGTGCCCATAGCCTTTTGTAGACTAGGCCAGAATTTTGTAGTAAACCTCAAGTCTTGGTCTGACACTATCGACACTGGGGATCCATATTGACTGATTATCCTATCCACATAAATCTTAGCTAGACGGTCTAGTGTAAAAGTAACTTTTACTGATATAAACTTGGCCGTCTTGGTTAGTCTATCAACTATTACCCAAATGCCATCGTATCCTGAGGGCGTCCTAGGCAATCCAAACAGAAAGTTCATTGTCACATGCTCTCACTTCCACTCAGGCACTAGGAGTGGGTTGAGTAATCCCGCTGGTCTTTGTCTCTCAGGTTTCACTTGTTGACAGACTAAACATCGATCCACATATTTTGCTATGTCTTTCTTCATCCCAGGCCACCAGTAAGATCTCTTCAAAGTTCTATAAATCTTGGTGCTCCCTGGATGCATAACATAAGCGGAATTATGTGCTTCTTCCAAAATGGCTTGCTTAAGCTGTAGCTTATTAGGCACACACATTCTTCCCTCCTTTTCTAGTACATTATCCACTCTCAGTTGAAAGTCAACGCTGATTCCCTTACTTACATCATCAGCAATTTTCTGAAGATCAGGGTCTTTTAATTGATCCTGCTTAAGGTCTTCTACTAAGGTAGGCCTTACCTGGAATGTAGCTATCACTCTTTCTGACTGTCCCACTGATAAGATGGTTCTAGAATTCTTGAATTCCTGCAATAACATTCCTCTCATTGAGCCAATAATGGCCTTGGATCCCGAGGATTTCCTACTTTGCGCATCCGCTACAACATTAGCCTTACCAGGGTGGTACTCGATGGAACAGTCATAATCTTTGATCAGCTCAATCCATCTTCTTTGTCTCAGATTCAACTTTTTTTGATCAAAAATATATTTTATGAAGAAATATTTCCCTCCCACAGAGAATTCCAGAAGAAAGAAATTGATCACCAATTTTGAACAAGAAGAAGATGAATCACTCAGTGACGTATGGACGAGATTCAAGAGACTAGTATGTGACTGCCCACACAATGGATGGCCGGATTGTCTCCGAACGGAGATTTTCTATCATAGACTCAATTCTGCATTGCAGACAGCTGCCAATGCGGCTGCAGTAGGAGGTTTGCTGGACAAAACATATGATGAAGCAAAGAACATTCTTGATCGCATCTCAAAAAACCACAAAGATTGGCAGGAAAGCGATCAAAGAACAAAGCCAAGAGAAGGTAATGCGAGTAATGGCGTCATCGCATCCAACAAAATCAGATGAATTCAATGATAAATTTGTTGCAAGGCATCGCAATAAACAATTCAGGAACTCGAAATGGGCAAGTCAATGCGATAGAGCAAACAATCACCGGCTGTGTTGTAGGTGAAGAATCACATTCTTTTGAGAAATGTCCACGAAATCCTCAATCAGTCTACTTTGTCAAAAACAATCCTTTTTCAAACACTTATAACCTGGGGTGGCGAAATCACCCTAATTTTTCTTGGAAGAACAACCAACAATAAGGTAGTCAGTCTGTGGCTTAGAGAGAGGGATCGCCAGGGTTTTTCCATAGAACTAATGGACAACAGCAACAGTAAGCTAGCAGCTCCCAAACACCATCCTCATCATCCTTGGAAAACTTGTTAAAGCAATACATAAAAAAGAATGAAACAGTCCTTCAAAACCAAGTTACATCCATTTGCAATTAGGAAATTTAAATAGGACAAATTGCGGGAGAGCTAAAGAACAAACCCCAAGGGACATTGCCTGGCTCAACTGAGCTTCCACGCAATCCAGGGAATACAGGGAAAGAACACTGCCAAGCAATCACCCTAAGAAGTGGAAAGGCGGCGATAGAAGTTAGGAAGGAGCCTAGCAAGACCGAGTCAAAGGAGCAACCTACGATTGAATCAAAGAAACCTCTATCGCAAATTGAGTCAAGGGAGTTCGAGACTATGGAACCAGAAGATGCGATCACCTCTAAGCCCTCAAGAGCATGAAACATTGAAAGTACAGCTACATCCATTTCCTCAAAGATTGAAAAAGAAACAAAATGATGAAGGTCAGTATCATCGCTTCTTGGAAATATTGAAACAATTGCACATCAATATTCCATTCATAGAAGCAATAGAGCAGATGTCAGTGTATGCCAAACTTTTTAAGGACATTGTCTCGAAGAAGAGAAGCACGAAAAAATTCGCCACAGTGGCGTTGACACAAAAATCCAATACTATAATCCCACCAAAGATGCGTGACCCAAGCAGTTTCACAATACCCTGTTCAATAGGAGGGATCTACATTGGTCAAGCATTACGCGATCTTAGGGAAAACATAAACTTAATGCCCCTTTCAATTTTCAAAAGATTGAATGTAGGACAGCTAACACCCATAATGGTGACTCTCCAACTCGCGGATAGGTCCTTGGTGCACCTTGAAGGGAAATTAAAGGATGTCTTGGTAACAATAGACAGATTCATTCTACCTGCAGACTTAATTATCCTAGATTATAAGGCGGATAAAGATGTTCCAATCATATTGGGACAACCATTCTTGTCTCCTGGTCGTGCTCAAATAGATGTACACAGAGGAGAAATCACAATGAGCATCAACGGGAAGAAGCTCAAGTTCAATATTTTCAAGGCAATGAAGTTCCCAAATGAGGAAGGCTCATTAGATTCCGATGATGAACACACTTGCGTTGAAGATTGGGAATCCGAGGAGGAAAATGAAGAAGGAAAGGATGCAACAACATCCATAAAGACTTGCCATGCGATAACAGAGATATTCAAGAATGAAGAAATGTTGAATTTGAATGAAAAAAGAAAATCACAGAAACCCTCTTTAGAGCAACCACCTATACTGGAACTAAAAACTCTACCAACCCACTTGAAGTATGTATTTCTCGGCCAGAATGAAACCTTACCAGTCATCATATCCTTTGCGTTATCTGAAGAAAAAGAAACTGAGCTACTCAGTGTTGTAAAAGAAATATATTAGAGCAATCGGATGGACGATCACATATATCAGAGGTATTAGCCTAACATATTGCATGCATCAAATTCGGCTTGAAGAAAACCATAAAGGCTTGATAGAACCTCAATGCAGTCTGAATCCTGCGATGAAAGAGGTTGTTAAAAAAGAAATCATCAAATGGTTAGATGTCGGCATTATCTACCCTATCGTAGATAGTACGTGGGTCAGTCCCGTGCAATGTGTTCCCAAAAAGGGTGGGATGACAGTAGTTCCTAACGCAAACAACATGTTGATCCCCATGAGGACCGTCACGGGTTGGCAGATTTGTATGGACTACAGGAAACTCAACGAGGTGACAAAGAAAGATCATTTCCCCTTACCTTTCATTGATCAAATGATCGATTAATTAGTAGGGAATGACTATTTCTGCTTCCTTGATGGGTACGCAAGCTATAACCAAATTATAATCGCACCAGAGGATCAGGTAAAGACCACGTTCACATGTCCATATGGAACATTCACCTTTCGTCGCATGCCTTTTGGACTATGCAATGCGCTCAATACGTTTTAAAGGTGTATGATGGCAATCTTCTCCGAGTACCTTGAAGACTCAGTTGAAATCTTTATGGATGATTTCTCAGTCTATGAGAAAACATATGAAATCTGTCTGCAAAACTTGGAGAGAATACTGAAAATATGTGAAAAAACTAATCTGGTGCTGAACTGAGAAAAGTGTCGTTTTATGGTCAAAGAAGGAATTGTGCTAGAGCACAAGGTTTCAAAGAATGGGCTAGAGGTGGATAAAGCAAAAATTGAAGACATAGAAAAACTTCCATCTCCAGCAAATGTGAAAGCTTTGAGGAGTTTCTTAGGACACGCGGGGTTTTATAGAAGGTTTGTGAAGGACTTCTCCAAAATCGCTCGACTGTTGAATGCATTGTTAGAAGCTGATAGACCTTTTGATTTTGATCCACACTGTCTCACCACATTCAAAACACTAAAGGACGCTTTGACTACAGTGCCAATTCTGATCGCATTCGATTGGACAAAGCCATTCGAGCTGATGTGCGATGCCAACGGATATGCGATGGGGGCAATCTTGGCACAAAAAGTAAAGACAATGTTACACCCCATCGCATATGCTAGCAGAACATTAAACTCCACGCAGGCAAATTACACCACCACCGAGAAGGAACTTTTAGCAGAAATTTTGGCGATTTAAAAATTCAGACCTTACTTGTTAGGATCAAAAGTGATAATCCACACATACCACTCGGTGATAAGATATTTGATGACTAAAAAAGATGCGAAGCTTAGACTAATCTGATGGGTTCTCTTACTCCAAGAATTTAATATGGAAATAATCGACAGAAAGGGAACAGAGAACCAGGTCGCTGACCATTTATCGCGTCCTGAAGTGGATCGCATCCAGTCGGAGGTGAACGCCTCATTTCCTGATGAGCAGTTGCTTAATATTGAAGAACTACCTGTTGGGGTTGATGCCCTAAAGTCTCGTGTCCTGTAGTTTGTAAACAGTTTATACGAACGCTTGTGTTGTTAATATATGATATTTACTTCACATCTTGTATTTTTGCTTGGTTACTTGTTTTATTTTCTTTACCACAAACCAATAAATATAAAATCCCTAGTTATCTTTATGTGACTCAAGCATGTATGTGGTGACATACAAGTGGATCGTGTCTTGAGTGATAACCAAAATGGTCTGTAGTATATGGATATAGGAGGGAAACCTTATCCTAGTAACGCTACGGATGCAACCCGCTTTGTGGAATGGTCACAAGTGTTGTGACTTGTCACAAATGTTCTGATCCTGATCATTTGTGTTGGGGCATGTGAGCGGGGGCGTCCTATACAAAGAGTTTGTATAAGACTTGACCACGAAGTGTTAACGTCTCGTTATATAACATCGTTCATGACAGAGACTTCACTTCACTAGGATGACTATAAGTAACATGACCTCAATTTTGAGTGAGTTGGGAACTCTTGCCATTAAGGGTGATCGTTTGAATTGTATGGGTATGAATGGCCAGGTCGCCGATTCAAACCTACCATTTTAGGGATTCGTCTAATTTGAGAGCTGGGAACTCAGCTACACAAGATGGAATTCACTCCTTCCCCAAAGCAAAGGTAAGTAGATAGATAACTCCCTTAAGGGCTGATTCCAAGGCTTGAGCGATGTGGCGCCACACACATTTTCTTGGTCCGAGAGATGTTCACACATAGTTGGACTATGCTGTATTATTCACTAGAGAAATCAGTGGTACTTAAGGAGTGAGATGTAACTACAGGGGCATAATGGTAATTTGGCCCAATTGTACTTACGAGCATCTGTGAAGGGTTATCGTACTCATGAGTGGTCGATCACAGAAATATATCTGTGGTAAGAAGAGTTCAGTTATTGGTCTTTAGTGGAATGCCTGACAATTAACGAATGGTGGATTTCGTGGCTAAAGAGTTTAGTCAGCTATTCACGGACCGTTGGAGCTTCAAACCACAGGTCTATTAGGTCCCCTGGGTAGCTTGGATAAAGTCGAGAACCAGTATTTGGGTTAATTTGAAATGTTCAAATTGTCATGAGGAAGTTCGATTATATATGATATAATTGGACTGGTTAATTATATATGATATAATTGGCTGAATATATGAGATACATTATTTGGAAGATATTAGATATAAATATGATTTATATCAAGTAGAGGAGAAAATACTATAGTAGATATGTGATATCAAACTATAGGATAAAAATATAATATGATTATATTTATTTATTAATTAATTGGTTAATTATAAGATAATTATGCCAAAAAAATCACGTTTGGACGTGGGTTAGTGGGGCAACGTCGGTTATTGTAACCAATGAGTTAAAATGAAAATAGTTTTCATTTTGGTAGATCGTCCAAAATAAATCGAGCGCGCATTGGTGAAAATCTAAACAATCGCTTATGTAAAACGAGAGCCTATACGATAGTCCTCTTCGTCTAGACGATTGTCCACCTCGCGCCTAAACGATTACACACTATTTCCTATACGGTCGCATAGCTTCTCTAAACGATCGTATAGTATGCCGATTTTACTAAATGATTGTATACCTTTTCCTAAACGATCGTTTAGTAAAACCTACACGATCGTGTAGCTTCTCCTAAATGATAAGCAGCGTGCTATGCGATAGCACCTTTTTCCCTCCCACTTACTTATCGCCTACATGATTCGTGTTTCCTTTTTCCTCTACCAAATTCACCAAAGACCACCCTTTGGGTTTTCACTCCGAGAATACTCGGGGCTTTTTAGTGGTGGTGTCGTCCCCACGGTGTTCGTGTTCGCGGTTTTTCGTGCTGCTGCAGTCGACGCTTCCACTGGGCGTTGGTAGATCGCGTGGAGATGGTCTGCTGCTTTGAGTGCTAAAGTGTGAAGATCGTCTTCAACTGGTATGGCACTCTTTCTCTTGTTATTTTGTTGTTCATAGCATGCTGATCATTAGTGTTTGTTTGCATAACTGTTCGTATGAGTGTATAATGTTGTATTTCGGTCACTGTGAGATCGGAGTGATCCGAACGTGTTCATGGAACTCTTCGGTAAGAAATCCTTCAATGGGGTTTCTCCTAAGGAAAATGCCCATCTTTGGCACCTTCGATTAGGGCGTATCAATCTCAATAGGATTGAGAGGTTGGTGAAGAATGGATTTCTAAGCGAGTTACAGAAAAATTCTTTACCTGTGTGCGAATCTTGCTTTGAAGGCAAGATGACTAAAAGTCCTTTTACTGGAAAAGTTATCGAGCCAAAGAGCCTCTAGAGTTAGTGCATTCAGACCTTTGTGGTCCGATAAATGTGTGAGCCAAGGGAGGCTATGAGTATTTCATCACTTTTACTGATGATTACTCTCGGTATGGGTATATTTATTTGATGCAACGTAAGTCTGAATCCTTCGAAAATTTCAGAGAGTTCTAGGCTAAAGTTGAAAATGCATTGGATAAATGGATTAATACACTTCGATCAGATCAGGGTGAAGAGTTTTGGATTCAGAATTTCAGAACTATATGATAGAACATGGAATCGTTTCCCAACTCTTAGCGTCGGGTACACCTCGGTAGAATGGTGTAACGGAGAGGAGAAACAGAACCTTGTTGGACATGGTTTGGTCGATAATGAGTTACACTTCCTTACTGAACTCGTTTTAGGGTTTTGCAGTGGAGACTGAAGCTTATATCCTAAACTGTGTTCCTTCCAAGAGTGTTGCGAGAATACCTTTGGAGTTGTGGAATGGGCGTAAAGCTAGTTTGCGTCACTTCCGCATATGGGTTGCCTAGCACATGTGCTTGAGGCTAATCCAAAGAAATTGGAACCACGTTCGAGGTTGTGCCTCTTTGTAGGCTACCCCAAAGGTACATGAGGGGGTTACTTTTATGATCCTAAGGAAAACAGAGTGTTTGTGTCTACAAATGCTACCTTCCTAGATGAGAATCATATGAGGGAGCACAGTCCACATAGTAAGATCATGTTGTGTGAACTTTCCAACGAAACTATTGAAACTTCAACAAGAGTTGTTGAAGGGCCTACTCCATCAACAAGAGTTGTTGATGGAAGTTCATCTGGTAGATCAGTTCCACCTAAAGAGTTGAGGGAACCTCGACGTAGTGAGAAGGTTGTGAATCCACCTGTTCGCTATATGGGTTTCACTGAAATCCTGGCTATGGTAGCCGATGGCGAGGTTGAAGATCCGTTGTCTTATTAGAAGGCAATAGAGGATGTTGACTGGGATGAATGGGTCAAAGCCATGGATCTCGAGATGGAGTCGATGTACTTCAACTCAGTATGGGATCTTGTAGATCAACCTAATGAGATAAAACCTATAGTTTGTAAATGGATCTACAAGAGGAAACAGGGTGCTGATGAGAAGGTGCAAACCTTCAAGGCTAGACATGTGGCAAAGAGTTATACCCAGGTGGAGGGAGTCAACTATAAGGAGACTTTCTCGCAAGTTGCCATGTTAAAGTCTATCCTTATCCTCCTGTCCATTGCCTCATATTATGACTATGAGATATAGAAAATGGACGTCCAAACTACCTTTCTGAATGGTAATCTTGAGGAGACCATTTATATAGTGCAGCCTGAGGGATTCCTTGCCCAAGGTCAAGAGCAAAAGGTTTGCAAACTGAGTCGGTTCATTTATGGTCTAAAACGAGCGTCTCAATCTTGGAACATTTGGTTTAATACTGCGATCAAATCGTACAGCTTTGACCAAAATGTTGATGAGCATTGTGTCTACAAGAAAATCATCAACAGTCAGTAGTTTTCCTAGTGTTGTATGTAGACGATATCCTACTCATTGGGAATCAGTTAGAACTAGCTAGCGACCCAATTCCAAATGAAATATTTAGGAAGGGCTCAGTTTGTTCTTGGTATTTAGATCTTTCGGGATCAGAAGAACAAAGTGCTAACACTGTCTCAGGCATCGTACATTGACAAGATGTTGCTCAAGTACTCGATGCAGAACTCCAAAAAGGGCCTACTGCTTTTCAGGCATAGAGTTACATTGTCTAAGGAAATGTGTCCTAAGATACCTCAAGAGTTTGAGGGGATAAGACGGGTCCTCTATGCATCTCTCGTTGGCAGTTTGATGTATGTGATGTTATGTACTAGACTAGACATCTCCTACGCTGTGGGGATTGTCAGTAGATATTAATCTAATATAGGACAGGGTCACTGGACCGCCGTCAAGAATATTCTCAAGTATCTTCGAAGAACGAGGGACTATATGTTTGTGTATGAATCTAAGGATTTGATCCATACTAAATACATGGACTCTGACTTTTTGACTGATAAGGATTCTCGAAAATCCACTTCAGGCTCAGTGTTCACTTTTAACGGAGGAGCTGTAGTATGGCGAAGCACTAAGCATGGGTGCATCGTCGACTCCACGATGGAGGCAGAGTATGTAGCAGCTTGTGAAGCTGCTAAGGAGGTCGTTTGGCTCAGGAAGTTCCTGATTGATCTGGAAGTTGGATGTTTTATTTTCTTTATCACAAACCAATAAACTAAGATTCTTGGTTGTCGTTGTAACTTAAGCATGTATGTGGAGACATACAAGTGGATCATGCCTTAAGTGATAACCAAAATGGTCTGTAGTATATAGATATAGGAAGGAAACCTTATCTTGGTGACATTACGGATGCAGCCCGCTTTGTAGATAATTACAAGTGTTGTGACGTGCTACAGATGGTCTGATACTGATCATTCATGTGAAGACATGCGAGTGGGGGTGTCCTATACAAAGGAGTTTGTATAAGACTGGACCACGAAGTATTTAGTCTCGTTATATAACGTCATTCATGACAGAGACTTCACTTCACTAAGATGACCATAGGTAACATGACCTTAATCCTGAGTGAGTTGGGAACTTCTGCCTCTGATGACAGTTCTTTGATTTGCATGGGTGCGAGTGACCAGATTGCCAACTTAAACCTACCACTTTATGGATTCGTCTGATTGAGGAGCTGGAAACTCAGTTACACAGGATGGAATTCACTCCTTGGATGGAATTCACTCCTTCCCTAAAACAGGGGTAAGTAGATAGATTGCCTCCTTAAAGACTGATTCCGGGGCTTGAACAATGTGGTGCCACACACCTTCTTATGATCCGAGAGGTGTCCACTCATAGTAGAACTATGATATATTGTTCATTAGAGGGATCAATGGTGCTTAAAGAGTTAGATGTATATACATGGGCAAAACGTAAATTGGTCCAGTTGTACTTACGAGCATCTATGAAGGGTTATCGTACTGTTGACTGGTTATATCTGATGGACACAGAAATATATCTGTAGTGAGAAGAGTGCAACTGTCGGTCTTTAGTGGAGTGTCCGGCAGTTAACGGATGGTGGATCTCGTAACTAAATAGTTTAGTCAGTTATTCACGTACCGTCGGAGTTTCATGCTACAGGTTCACAAGGTCCCCTTGGTAGCTCAATAAATTCAAGTTGAGAATTAGTTTTTGTGTCAGTTTGAAGTGTTCAAATTGACAAGAGGGAGTTTGATTATATATGATATGATTAAACTAGTTCAATTATATATGATATAGTTGACATGATGTACGAGATATATTAATTGGAGGAAAATGATATAAATATGATTTATATCAAGTAAAGGAGAAAAGAACTATGGTTTAAATGTTACATATGATGTGATATTAAAATTGTAGGTTATAATTATTATGATAAGTTAGTTATTATATTTATTTATAATTAAAACAATTATGAGATAATTGTTGATGGTTTCTCCTTAACCGTGCATGAAAGTGGGAGGTTATATTCAGTTTTCATAACTGAAGGATAAAATGAAAAATGTTTTCATTCTGGAGAAGAATCGCTGAATTGCTTCATTCGAGTATACTGCCAATTGTTTAGCTCACGAGAGACTACACGACAGCTTTTGTCTAAACGATCGTGTAGCATTTTATTAAACGATCACGTGGCTAGCGAGTTTCTCTAAAAGATCATGTTAACAATAATACCTGTTTTACTAAACAATCGTCTACCTTTACTAAACAATCAAGCACCAAAGTCTATACGATAGACACTATACTCTCCCACTTGCTTGGTCGTTGAGTACGATCGTTGTTTCTTCCTTTCCTCTACCAAATCCAACAGAGCCCACACCTCGTGGATTCTCACTTCGAGAATACCAAGGTCACTGAGTGGTGGTATCCGAAAGGTTTCCTGTTCATGGAGAAGTTTGTTTGTGACTACTAGACAACTGGGCAGACAATCTGAGCGAGAGCAAGATTTTGTTGTCCAAACTCTTCACAAGAACGGAGGTCTGTGGAAGAAAAGTTCTTCAAAGGTAAGTCTCTCATTCCTTTTGTATTTACTAAAGCAGGTCGTAATTTGTTAGAATATGCATAACTGGTTTGTATGTTTGTGAATGCTTGTAATTCTGTCACAATGAATTTGGAATGATCTTGCTTCCACTCATGGGTTCTCTTTGATAAAAGTTCCTTTAGTTGGTTCATCTAGTAGGTCAAATCCACCTCAAGCGTTGAGGGAGCCTTGGTGTAGTGGGAGTGTTGCGAACATGCCTATTCGTTTCGTTATATGGGTTTAACAAAAACCATAGCTATTGTAGCTGACAAAGATGTTGAGGATCCATTGTCTTACAAGAAGGCAATGGAAGATGTTGACAAAGATGAATGGATCAAAGCTATGGATCTCGAAATGGAGTCTATGTACTTCAATTCAATTTGGGATCTTGTAGATCAACCTGATTGGATAAAACCTTTAGGTTGCAAATGGATCTACAAGAAAAAACGAGGTGTTAATAGGAAGGTGCAAACCTTCAAGGCTAGATTCTGGCAAAGGGTTATACCTAAGTTGAGCGAGTCGACTATGAAGAGACTTTTTCACTTGTTGCCATGTTGAAGTCTATCGAGATAATCTTGTCTATTGCCTCATTTTATGACTATGAGGTATGGAAAATGGACGTCAAGACTGCTTTTCTGAATGACAATCTTGAGTTGACCATATATATGGATCAACCTGGGGGATTCATAACCCAAGGTCAAGAACAAAATATTTGCAGGCTTAATCGGTCCATTTATAGATTGAATCAAGCTTTTCGATATTGGAATATAAGATTTGATACTGCAATCAAATCTTATGGTTTTGATCAGAATGTTGATGAGCTTCGTGTTTACAAGAGAATCATCAACAGTTCAGTAGATCTTCTTATGCTATATGTAGATGATATCCTACTCATTGGGAATGATGTAGGTCTACTGACTAAAATGAAGAATTGGCTAGCGACCCAATTCCAAATGAAAGATTTGGGAGAGACGCAGTTTGTTCTGGATATTCAGATCTTTAGAGATCGAAAAAACAAAATGTTGGCTCTG
This sequence comes from Benincasa hispida, assembly GCF_027475165.1. Lineage (NCBI taxonomy): Eukaryota > Viridiplantae > Streptophyta > Magnoliopsida > Cucurbitales > Cucurbitaceae > Benincasa > Benincasa hispida. Next base: position 35,741,862 of record NC_143487.1, on the reverse strand, counting down.
TCTTAAGCATCATACATTCATAAGATGTTTTTCAAATTTTCGATGCAAAACTTCAAAAGAGGTTTGCTCTCTTTCAGACATGAAGTTATTTTGTCTAAGGAACAATGTCCTAATATACCTCAAAAGTTGAGAAAATGAGAGCGATCCCCAGTGCATCGGTTGTTGGTAGCTTGATGTATGTGATGTTATGTACTAGACCTAACATCTACTATGCAGTGGGGATAGTCAGTAGATATCAATCTAATCCAGGATTTGATCACTGGACCGCCATTAAGAACATCCTCAAGTATCTTCGGAGAACGAGGAATTACATGTTCGTGTATAATTCTAAGGTTTGATCCTTATAGGATACACAAACTCTAATTTCCAGACTGATAAGGATTCTAGGAAATCCACATCAGGATTAGTGTTCACTCTTACGGAGGTGCAGTAGTCTAGAGGAGCACCAAGCAAGGGTGAATTGTAGACTCCACTATGGAGGTTGAGTGTGTAGCAACTTGTAAAGCTGCTAAGGAAGTTGTATGGCTCAGTAAGTTCCTGACTGATCTGGAAGTGGTTCCACAAATATCTAAGCCCATCACCATTTATTGTGATAATAGTGGTGTTGTGGCTAATTTTTTAAAGCCTAAGAGTCACAATGCGGGAAGCACATAAAGTGGAAGTATCATCTCATTTGAGAGATTGTGCATCGAGGGGAGGTGATCATCGCCCATATAGCTTCGACACACAACAATGCTGACCCTCACAACTAAGGTGTTTGAGGGTCACCTACAGAGTATGGGTCTGCCATACATACCACATCTAGTCTTGGACAAGCGGGAGATTTTGTACTAGGCACGTTTTATGCCCTAGTTTATTGTTTTATGTACTTTTGTATTAGTATGACTTATATGATGTACACTCCACTAGCTTTAGAACAAGTGGGAGATTATTGGGGTTGGTGCCCTAAATATCGTGGATTCTGTAGTTTGTAATTGTAATGAACAAATAGTTTATTTATTTAATAAAATATAAGGCATTTTATTCGACATTTAGTAGCATTAACCCACAAAACCAATAAACTAGCATCCAAGGTTATCTTCTATAGCTTAAACATGTATATAGAGACACACAGGTGGATCATGTTTAGGTGATAACCTAAATGGTCTATTAGATGGATAAAGTTGGGTATCTTATCCTGGTAACACTACGAAGACGGCCCGCTTTGTGGATGTTACAATTGTTGTAAAGTTCAACAAAAGATCTGATCTTGATCATGTTGGGGATGATGCCCTAAACTCTTATGTCTTGTAGTTTGGAAACACAGTTTTGTACGAACGCTTGTGATGTATAATATATGATATTTTCTTCACTACTTGTCTTTGAACATTTGATGTTTTATTTGCTTTACCACAAACCAATAAACTAAAATTCGTGGTTATCATTATGTAACTTAAGTATGTATGTGGTGACATACAAGTGGATCATGTCTTAAGTGATAACCAAAATGGTCTATAATATATGGATATAGAGGGAAAACCTTATCCTAGTAACGCTACGGATGCAGTCCGCTTTGTGAAATAGTTACAAGTGTTGTGACTTGCTACAGATGGTCTGATCAAAAAGATATTATTTCGCTAGAAAAATAAGTTTTTGAAAAAGATACATGTTAGTTTTGTCCACTAAAAAATATTTTTAGTTAAAAATAGCCATTTCCAAAACTTCGTATCTTTCTTATTAAATGAAAGCCTAAACAATACACTTGTTAAGAAGGAGACATATACACAACAATAGAGAAAATAATACAATAACTATGGCATAAATGAGAAGAACACACCAACAACAATAAAAGAGAGGGTCGTCAATATATAATTTTGTGAATTTTTTTTTTAGTGTTTAAATCGCATTTAAATTTTTATAAAGGATAATTCCATTTCATTCCTAAATTTTAACAATATTTTGGTTCTAAATTCATAACTTTGTTCTATTTTGATTCTCAATTTTTTTGTTTAGGTAAAATGGGTGGTTTTTTTTGTCCCCATCCAAGTGCTTCTCTTGAAGAGATGCACTCTAGAATATTTTATTATTTTTTTAGCCCCGTATGCCGCATTTAAAAAAAAATTAAATCGGTCATTCGGAAATATTTTATTTAGTTTCTTTTTCCCATACGTCGCATAATGCATCTGTTGAACACAATCGCACATAATCGCTTAGTAAACTATGCAATCATTTAGTAATTATACACGATCGCACACAATCGCTTAGTAAATTATCCACGATCGTTTAGTAATTATACACATCATTTAATGCGTCATTCGGGAATATTTTATTTAGTAAATTACTATGTGATCATTTAGTAAATTATACACGATCGCACACAATCGCTTAGTAAATTATCCATGACCGCCTAGTAATTTGCTTAGTAAATTATCCACGATCACTTAGTAATTTACCCACGATCGCTTAGTAAATTATATATGATCGCTTAGTAATTTATACACGATTGCTTAGTATTTTATACACGATCACTTAGTAAGTTATACACGATCGTTTAGTAATTTATATACGATCGTTCACTTATCAATGATTTGTTTATCCAATTGTAGATCAATGACATTACTTTGCATCTTTGTACGATTGGGTGGGGATTGGGATGAGTCCATAAGAAATTATATTGGTGGTCATATGAAAGGTAAAGTCAGATATGATATAACAATCATCTAAATTTATCTAAACGGTCGCTTAGTTATTTATATTCTGTACAAAACCAATTGTATTGTACAATATGTAATTTTAGCACAAATTTATCTAAACGATCGCTTAGTTATTTATTTGCTTAGTTAAATGTATAACACCAATTGTATTCTACAAATTTGACACAAATTTATCTAAACAAAAACTAAACGTTCACATAACGGTTAGGTAAACGATCGCTTAGTATTATAAATTAGTACACGATCGCGTAATAGATATTTAAACGATCGCTAACAGTTAGTTAAACGATCGCTTAGTATTAGCTAAACGATCACTTAGTATTATCTAAACGATCGCTTATTATTAGCCAAACGATCGCATGCCCATTATGTGTGATCGTGTCTAATTTACTAAGAGATTGTGTGCGATCGTGTATAATTACTAAACGATCGCATAGTTTAAGCGATTGTGTGCGATTGTGTTCAACAGACGTATTAATGCGGCGTACGGGGGAAAGAAACTAAATAAAATATTCTCGAATGACCGGTTTAATTTTTTTTTAAATGCGGCGTACGAGGCTAAAAAAATAATAAAATATTTCAGAGATAGACGCACTCGAATGGGGCCAAAAAATCACCTATTTTCTCTAAATAAGTTGGAAACCACCCATTTTCCCCAATTAACTTTCAAAACCACCCCTATCTAAATAACCCGGAGGAATTTTTTTTTTCCTAATATCGAAACTTATATATATATATTAAACAAAAAAGCTCTACAAAAATTAATTTAGAAGAATGTCATCTCTATGGTTACTTTAGAACTACAATATTTTCTTAATGAATTTTTAAATTTACACATACTCTATATAGAGAGATTAATAATTAATTTTAAAACTTTCAATAGTACAAAAAAAAAAAAAAAAACAAAACAAAACAAAACAACCCCAAATTAACGTATAAAACAATAGTATAATTATGCAACTCTAACTCATAAAAATTTATATAAAGTTTTTAGTATAATTTTTTAAATTTGGTACAATTATAAATTATAAATTTGGGATGTATTTTTGGTATATAATGAATCTTTTACTAAAAAATTAAAATTAAAAAATCTCTAAAAAGATTAATTAAAAATAATGTTTTCTCTTGTCTTACTTTAAAATTACAATTTTTTTTAATAATGTTTGAATATTATATATTAATAATAATAAGTTTTATAACTTGCCAGAAAAAAAAAAACTGCCAACTTTAGGTATAAAAGATAAATTAAAAAATTATGTAAAACAAAATATTTATAAAAGATAAAAAGATATATATAAAGATGAAAATTAATAAAATAGTAAATTATAAATGATAAAAAAAAAAAAAAAAAGTTTAGACTGAACTGAATAAAACAAAAAAAAATCAATTTTTATCTATAGTTTACCCAATTCAGTCTTTTCTAAAAACTGAAATGTATAAAACAAAAAATCAACCTTATTTTTCAAATAGTTTCTATACTACCCTATTTTCACAAATATTTTTCAAAAGGACCATAAAATAACACTTAATCTTCACCTATTATACCTATACATGTTTGTCCAAATGTGCCACATCCTAGTTTCTAAATTTTCTATAAATAGTGATTATTTGTAGATTTTGTACGGATGTAAAGTTGGTGAGAAATAAAAAAGTTGTAAATTTTTAATTTTTCTATTTTTCATAATTTCATTTTTGCTATTTTATATTTTATATTTATTTTATTTTATTTTATTTTATTGGTATTTATGTTTCAACTCGTTTATGCTCATCAATCTTATAACATGGTTGAAATAATTATTTTCAAAAAATTAAATATCAAAAATTAACTTTCAGTCGAGCACTTGCAATGAGTTGGAACTTTTTCAATTGTGATATCCCAAAAATTAACATTTTGAGAGTGGATTAAAATTCAAAACATAACAAAAAGATTAGTTTCAAGATAAAGGTTATCTAATGTACACAAAATTTGTTGCGCACGAAGTTACAACAATTTCATGAACACTAGAGATAAAAACAAAAAAAAAATTAAGCACGAATAGAATATAGAGTTTAGTAACCCAAATCGGTGCAATACCATCTACGTTTGGGATAGTATGTCCATGAAAGATAATTTCATTAATACAAAATCAAACGAGTACAACATTGTATTTATCTGTAAATAAATGACAATTATAGTGACACACGAATAGCTTAACTTTATGAATGATTACTTAGGCTCTCCCGAGACTTCCTCTCAATGAAACTTAGACTCCTCTTAAGTGTGAGAATATTAGTTAACGATTATCTATGAAGCACAGATACTTCATGTGAGGCAAAAAATCCGTATCGCACACGTATTGGATACCGATACTTTCAGATACTTTCTAGATACATATTTGACACGCGATTTGACGTATTTATTTCTACGCGTATTTTTTTTAACGAAAAAAGAAAAGCAACTCATTTAATCTTTCTCAATCTAAAACTAGGCAACCTATTTAAAAAGCTTACTACTCGAGTCCAAAACTAAAAGGAAAAAAATAAATAAAAGACCAAATCCTAGAATCATCTAATCTTCATCACATTTGAGTCCCCACAAAGTCCACTAAAATATAAACCATTTAGATATCTTCAACAATTCAATGAAGAAGTTTTTTGTTTATCTTCATGCTTCTCCCTCTAATTTTCTTCTTCTTTTTTATAATATGAGTCATTTTCCTATTGCATTTTATTAACTATTGTACTTCAACATCTTAGATGTTGTTTTTTTTGTATTGTATTTTAGTGTTTGTATTCTATTTTGTGCTATTGTATTAACTTGTATGCTAAATTTATCTATATCTTAGATTTTCTTCAGAAAAAGAAAATATATCTTCAATGTATCAGTATCCTCGTTTTTTTTAGAAATATATATTCAAAAAATATATAAAAAATGACGTATCCTTAGACGTATCTGTATCTTAGTTTTTTAGAGATTGACGAATCACCGTATCCGATTGTATCTGTATCGTGTAACCGTATTTGTGTCTGTGCTTCATAGATGATTACTTAGGCTTCCCTAAGTGTGAGACTGTCTCTCAATGAACCTTAAGCTCTTCTTAAGTGTGAAACTCTCTCTCATTCCGAACTTGTATCTTTCCACCTTCAAATGAAGTCTGCTTCACTTGGAAAAACTTAGGCTCCCACTAAGTATTAGAATCTCTTCTCAAAACACAATAGATCAAACCAATAAGATCTAGAGAATCACTCAAGATCAACAATAACAAAAACTTCACAATCTCATGAATTGACACACTTGTGTTTTCGGCACAAACTCAACACAACATCTCAAATATTCTTCAAGATGAACAACCCTAATATGAGAATCATATCCTCTTAAATATGCACAGTGAAGGAGGAAACAATCCTAAAACAAAATCTACACAACCCAAAAAAGGAAAAAAATTATGGGAATAAACACCAACAATTTTTCAAATAAGAAAAAAATAATATGCAAGATTAGTATTCTAAGAAACATCCTGTAAGCTAATAAGATAACTATTATGATAAAAGCCAACCAATCTTGAAAAAATATAATCAATTCTAAATTTCTAACAAGTTTATATATTAAATCTATGAACTCCGACACTATTTAATCTTAAAACTTTCAAAATTATCAAATTAATTTGAAAGTTAATGCTAAATACACCAAATTTAAAGTTTAATTTAAAGGAAAATATATTAGAAATAAATAAAGTATTGGGCTATAGTCAAAGTCAAACTAACTCCCAAAACAGGGTTTTATTGGGGTTCAGCCCAGCTCCGTTTTGTTCTGTTCTAATTATTTCACTCTTTACATTGCACACCGGAAGCTCCCCTACTGAAGCAAAGCAAGTGCTCAAGAACACACCGCCGGCGGCAACTATCGCCTCTATGCGTGTGCGCTTAAGCCGTCTGTTTTTGTAAGTGACAATGGCCTTGGTTTGCCCAATTGATTCAAAGTACCCCAATGAAATCTCTGCTCTCCTTTCACCTCCTTCACCTCACCAAGTTCAGGTAATCTCTATCAATTTCCAAATTTCTGTTTCTTTTCTTTGCCGCTCCTGCTTTTGTTGTGCTTTGTCTGAAACCTGGGAGATTAAAGTCTTTGAAACAAAAACTTGTATCTACTTACGCATGGGAAAAAAAGTTTGTGTTGTTCCAAAGTGTTTTGAGTTTTGTGCCTTCAGGAATATTTTGACCAGCTTGTATGGACGAGGCAGTGTCGTGGTCTTCGAGTGAAGCAGAATGGAGCTTTTGGAAAGGGTATGTTTTGGATTGCCTCTGCCCTTCTGGAATTGAATTGGGAATTTCGAAATTCAGCGTGGAGAATATGACTTTTTGTTCGTTACTACGTTAAAACATTACTGGTGAAGATTAATAACTGAATTTAAATGTTTTTTTGATAATGTAGATTATTTAAGATTGTGGGGGATAGTATTGTTTGAATAGGTGATGGAAATTTAACTTTTGGGTACCTTCGATGGAAGTCTGCTTCATGTTATGTGTGATGAGATGATTATAAGTTGGAAATTAAAGTACTCTTTTCTATTGCTTAAACTGTGCTTCATGAATTTTTTGGATGTTGAAGCAATTTCTTGGAGGAAACGTCATGTTCTGATTGAAAGAAATTTAAGAAACACTTTTATCAGAAAAATCACTAAGATTTATCTAACATAGCTTCTTCTGTTAGGAGAGAGGCAGTGATGTCTATGCAAACATCGGAAGGTTGGCAGCTCTGTTGCAAAAATTTTATTATATTTTTAATGTAAAAGTTACTACTGTTGCTCTTCAAATGCGTTGGAAAGATCATAAAGTAAATATACTAGCTTATCAAATTTCCTTCTTGGATCCCTTGGTGGAGAGTCAAAATGCTGTTTTTTATGGTGATCAATGAATCAATGGTCAGTGTTGGTCTCAGACTCTCACTCCATATAGAGTTTTCATCACTTCTGATGGTCATCTGCAGGTCTCTTTGCTGATGCTGCTTTCAAAGAAGGGGACCTTGTCCTGAAGGACCAAATGCTTGTGGGATCTCAGCATACGTCAAATAAGGTTTTACAATCTGAAATACAATCATCATGTACGAGTTTGGTGATTTTTCTTTCCACTTTATTCTTATGCTCCATTTTAATTGCTTTGCAGATGGACTGTCTGGTGTGCAGCTTTTGTTTTCGCTTTGTTGGATCCGTAGAACTTCAAATGGGAAGGAAACTATATTTTCAAGATCTTGGAGTTTCCACTAATCATCAATGTGACATGGAGTCTTCATCACCCATATCAGAAGATTGCATGGAAACTGAATCAGATGATGACCAGGAGATTGCATTAGAAAATAATGAAAGCATGGGAGGATGTTCTTCAAGCAATTCTAAAGGTGCAGATTTACCCAAAGGGCTTGTGGAATCGTTGATGAACGGTGGCGTATCATTGCCTCACTCCAATGAGTTTGCCATGCGTCCAGCCATTCCATGTTCTGGGGGATGTGGTGAGGCCTTCTACTGCAGGTAAAAACATTCTTTAATGGTCAAACATAAAAAATGTTTTCCCTTCATTTTATGGATTGTTTGTAAGGGGAAGGGTGCTGCAATTTCAATGTAAATGTTGAATTAAACTTAACTAGGAAATATATGTAAGAGGCTTTTGATGAATTTAATTTTTTTAAAAAACGTGAAATACATTTTTTTAATCAAATAGATACGTTCTTAGTATTTCTATAATCCTTCTTTCTTTCATGGAATTCTTTATTAAGTCACCGCATTGACTGCAGATGAGTGAAGATCCATTTATCCTTTGCATTTTTATGATAATCTCCGTTCACTGCTTGAGGTGCTTTATTTTTGTAAGGTCTTGACATCACTTAGCAAGTGAGTTATATACAAGTTGAAAATGTCGTTAAAAAATGTATGTCTAAACTAAAAGAATTTCTTTCTACCAAATAACGTGTGGCGATAAAATTCTTTGGTTTAATCCCATCAGCATCCTCCTATAGGAAACCTGATTGGAGAGAAATAGTTCTTAAAAGCTAGGAGTTATCAAGATCTTTAGGCGTGTTGATATATTTTATTTCCTCTTCTTGGGGTGGATCCTTTGTCCAAGACTGTTTGAATTATTCTCCTCTTGTTATTTGTGCTTTATCTTCTTTCCCAAGTTCTACGTACGTTTTAACTATTTCTTACACTAAAAGAAGTCTTATTCCATAGCTAGATATAAGTCTTATTCCATAGCTAGATATGAAAGGTGAATAACTTGTGGCTTGACATATTTTTACTTATTAATTTCTCCAAGGAGAGATTTATTTTGTTCTTCCATTTTGAAGTTGTCTGAGTAAGCAAAGCAATTGATGTAGTGTTCCATATTATAGTAAATCGTGTGCAGAAGCTGATTGGGAAGTATTCCATTCCTTACTTTGTACTGGGGGAAAAACAGAACCATCACGCAGGGAAGCACTGCTAAAATTTATACAACATGCTAATGGTAAGTCTCCAACTTGTCAGCTGTAACTGTCATGTATTTTTTTATTATTATCTAATATGGGCTCTTTTTCTTCTCTCTTTTGGGGGTTCCACAGACACAAATGACATATTCCTCCTTGCTGCAAAGGTACAATCTTCTAATGTGGATTATATACATCGTTATTTGTCGCTGCTACTTTTTTAGTCAATTTTCAAGTTTGATTAATCCCATTCACTGTGTTGACGTAAAATTTGAATTATCAAATATCAGTTATTTCTATTTCATGGATTTCATGTGACACTGTTTATCAAAGCTTATGAAAAAAAATACTGAAAGATAAACTTAGCATAGTTAGGTGCATTTGAATTATCAGTTTATCTATAATACTGGGATAATCGAAGTTGAAAGATGGATACAGATTTAAAGATGATGGTGGCCAACTGAATTTTGCATTTTTCTTCCAGGCAATTTCTTCCACTATTTTGAAGTATAAGAAGTTAACGCTGGCTTGTTCTGGGGAACAAATGAAATATGGCACGTACTCTATTCTCAACAATGTTGATCTATCCATTCTTTTGGAGGCATGGAAGCCAATCTCGATGGGACAGAAGAGAAGGTAATTCTTTTGGACCAGCTTCTCATATTTGTGCTTTGTGAAATAAGTAGGAACTGCATTGAATCTCAGCTTTTTGCATGTGATCATGCATTATAAGGATGAAATGGAGGTCATCAGCACACGAAATGTCTTTGATTCTTTGTTAATTGCTATGTATGATGTGGAAAGTATAGGACGAAAGGTGCATCGTAAATACCTTCCCGCTCAAATCAAATAAAAAATTTATAATCTCACGAACTAACTACTTATACTAACTAATAGCATAAGTGGTAAGTCTGGGTCGAACCACAGGGAAACACGATTCAAAGCGGAAGCACGGAAGATTAGTTCTTCAAAGCCCATTGGGATTGGATAATTGGAAAAAATGAAGGGATAGAAATGCAATTAACTAAGACAATCTAGCTTAGAGAAATGGAATGGACTAATGAAATTTCGTTCATTGTGGAACTAATTTTCCGTGTTTCCCTGTGATTCGACCCGGACTTACCACTTGTACCACTAGTTAGTATAAGTAGTTAGTTCGTGAGATTATAAATTTTTTATTTTATTTGAGCCGGAAGGTTTTCACATGTGCCTTTCGGTGACGATCAATTTCCATCTATTTGATTTAGTGTACAAATTATTGCATCGTCAGTACTTCCTAGGACTGCGTTTTGAGATTTTTACTGCCAGCTATAATTAAAGTATCATTAGAGCTTATGAAGCGACTACGTGGTTCAACTCAATTCTTAACTTTTCAGGGTTTCCTTTTCCTCTAGTATGCGGGGGTATAATCATTGGTAGGTACTGATTTTGAAGGACCACTTGAACTCAGGCCCTCATTAATCTGCAAACCACAGGCCTTGCAAAATGGTCCAGTTGAGGTGGCCATGGGTTTGAAACTAAAACCCCTACGGGCTCCCTTATTAGGATACTGTTATGCTATCAGTATTTGCAACTTCTAAAGGTTGCTGAGTTGGGTCTTCATTTTCGATTTTAGTGAGCCAAAAGAACTTCGGAAATCCTTTTTTTTCTTGATTTGATGGAAATTACTCGTTCTTAGGTGGTGGGATTGCATTGCACTGCCGGACGATGTCGAACCTTCTAATGAAGTTGCATTCCGGATGCAAATAAGAGATATGGCTTTTACGGTATATAACTTGTCATTCCTAGTTGTGCAGCTCATGTTGAATATGCTGATCTTAGCATGATTTTTAGTTTTATATTACATATAACCCCACGATATCGATTTTGCATATTGTTACCATTCATATAAATAATAGTCTCGGTGACATTTGGATACTAACCATGCAATTTGCAAATTTCAGTCATTGCAGCTCCTCAAGGAAGCAATTTTTGACGTTGGATGTGAACCATGTATCCTTGCAAGTTAGGAATTGATGGGTATATATGTTTTCCTCTATTTTTGTCAAAGCTAATTTCAGGTCCTTGACTCTTCTAGTATTCTCCCTTGAAATCTATGGCCATATAATTGGCATGTTTGAGCTAAATAACCTGTACGTTTCTGTTTAACTCTTACATCTCTTTCTTTTGATACATGTATATATTTTAAAATTCCATATCCTTTTAATAACGTAAAACTTTTAATTAATGAGTCAATTGTCATCTGCATAATTTTGTTTGTAATCTCAAGCCATTGTGAAGTTGATATCAAATTTACACTGTGCTACAGTGATTTGGTTGTAGCATCACCGGTAGAGGATTACTTCTTGTATATTGACGAACTTTCATCTCCTTACAAGGTTAGAATGCATGGCCTTTATGCATCAAAGATCCTGGAAATTGCAAGCCCTAATGTTTATGAGTCTTGATGACAGGAGAAAGCTGAGGAAATTACCCGACCCCTTTTGGATGCTCTTGGCGACAGCTATTCAATTTGTTGTCAAGGTATGTTGATCCTAGTTTTTAAGTAGTAGCAAGTTGAGATGCTTGTAGAGTTCTCGAAAGAAAAATATATGTTTGAGATCATGATTATTTTTCCTCCTTGTAGTGATGGTTCTTTATTTTTTTCCTTAAACAAGTAATGTCTCCTTTGGTCTAATATACTGAAAAATTAGAGGGTCTTGACATCATCTCAGGTACAGCCTTTTTCCCCTTACAGAGTTGTATAAATCATTCCTGCTATCCAAATGCTAAAGCGTTCAAAAGAGAGGAGGTATGTGAAATCAATTCCACACAAAAGGCAAGCTATATTTCATGAAAGACCATTTTACTTGTTCTGAAAATACGATCTTAATTTGAACATGGGATTGTTTTTGTTGTCGTTTCTTTTTGGCTTCATTTGTTTTGGGCTTCTCTTTATGTTTTGCACTAGCATGCACTTTAATTTCCTCCTGAAAGCTAGTTTTTTCATGTTTCTTTTTCCTGAAAGAAATTATGTGATTTTTGTAGTAGTGTGATGTTTGGCAAATTTGTTACTGGAAGTCTATTTAACCTTATAATCATGGCAGGATAGAGATGGACAAGCAACCATAATCGCATTAAGGCCAATCTACCCAGGAGAGGAGGTAATTCAGAACATTCTTTTTATTCTCTAATGATGTGCTTGAGCTATTTTCATCAGATCATTCATTTGAAATAATACTAACATAGACGTAGCTCAACAATATTTAACAATACTTTTAAAAAGAAACTTGTTTTGAAAATATATTGATGCAATTAGTGCATATTTTTCAGGTCACAATTTCATATATAGACGAAGATCTACCATTTAATCAGAGACGAGCATTACTTGCAGATTATGGGTTCGAATGCAGGTGCCCCAAGTGCTCACAAGAGCATCCATAGCAAGCCATTCATTCCCTTTGGAATCTGCCCCATTGATGAAGTCCCAAACGAGCTGGGGAAACAAAAAGAACTTTCTGTTTTGAACAATTACTAATGTTTCAAGAAAATTTAGCTTTGGTATTTTCAAATCATTGTAACTTTATTCTAATAGTAAACTTCCCATCATTGTGATGATTCCAAGTTTGCTAGAATGGCCACCTAGAAAAGGCAAAAAAATAATGAGAAAAAATTTGTGGTTAACTCATTCTGTGAAAGCAAAACCTCAATCAAGGACTCGTCTCAAATGCACAATCTAATTCAATGGTGTAACTGATTGTATAAACTGCAAATTTGATGATCAGGCATTCTTTGCAGCAGATTAGGACTCTCTCACTTGGGACATTGCAAGTTCAATGATGTTATTTTTTGCACGCAAGGTAAACGCCTGATATGATGGCAACTCCAGCAACTGCAACACCTATTGATGTAAAGATCTTCAAGACAGGGACTCGTTTTTGCGGAGGCATTTCCAAAAGATCCTCAAGCTGCAATTTTAAGAAAATGAATACTTAATATAAAGAGGATAGGGGGAAGCCCCGTCAAATTCCTCTAGAAATGGGAGAGTGAAACCTACAGTAACAGACTGCTGCCAATTCTTCTTAATTCCATTCAGATGACCTTTCCCCACAACTGCAACGACTGAATGATGCTCCTTGGCTACTCTTATTAACGTAGTCGACATATACCTGAAACAGTTATAGAGATATGGGCAAAACGGGAGTCAATAATGTGAAGAATGAAAGACAAAACCTATTACAAACAATAATGACGGATATAACATGAAATCAGAACACATTATTAAGAAGAGAACCGATTTTAGTTTGTGAGGTTAAAGCTTTTCAAAGTGTTGGACATCCTTTGAAGAATTATCATATAATTCCACAAAATACAAGTCAAGTGATTCACGGTATTCTTTGTTTGATAATGAGGCCTGTAACCCTTTTTCAGTATGTATATTTCTTCGTCAAGGGAAACAACTCAAGCATGAATGAAAATTATGTCTCTTTAAGCTTCAAGGACTCTTTGACAATTGGTTCAATAAGACAATTATGTCTAAGAATGTGATAATGATGATTTGCATAAATAACTAGGTTATGATGCATTTACAGGTCATTAACTTATTCTTTTTTTTTTTTTTTGGTTGGAAAAAAATTAATCTATGAGATATAATCAAAGAAAAAGAGCTTTTTTCCCCCTTAAAAAATTACCTAAACATGTACTTACTGAACTTTTATGCACGAAAAGAAAAGAATAAATGATTTTGTCATCAAAAGAAAAGATCAACCTTAACTTCTTCCTATTCAAATCTAGAAAACACTTTGCAAGAGGAAAAAGGAAATCGGCTTCACACAGTGCAAAGGTAAATGTACTAACTGATCTCGCTCATGCACGAGAGTGTCCATTAGTGTGGGAAATTCCTTGCTCATTTCTTGAATAATGAGTGTGAGCATGTCAACATCGTCCATATCCTTCAACTGAAGGTAGAAGTAGTGTTAGTTCTGGAAGCAGTTTCAATTTGCCTCGCAATTAAACAGAGAGATGGAGGAGAAAGATACCCCCATGATAAAGAGAAAGTTAATGAAATTATACCATTTTGGTTAATTCCTCAGGGCTCGGCAAAAAGAATGCTTGAAAAACGAAGGAGTAAAGCAATTTTATCTTATGCCAAAGTGGCATTTTCGCCCATGCTCTCCTTATTGTAATCTGTTGAGTAAACGTCAAAGTATTACAGATTGTTCGGCTAGATTAAAATGACAAACCCAATGTCACTCATTGAAGAATATGCAGCCTAGAACGAGATGAGAGAAGATGAAATAAATTGAAGGCTAAATTACAAAAATAACCCCAATTGTTGCTACTAGTTTAAAATTTTCACATGTTCCTTAAAAAATTGCAATATTATCCTTGACCTTTGAGCATAAATGAATTAGAAAGTTGGATGGAAATTGGAATTTGGAACAGGGGCCGATTTCCAAGTCACCATCACACCATACCAAGTCTGAATTTCTATCCAACATTCTAACAAGTTTCTACTCCAAGGGTAGTTTTGAAATGTTTATGAAAAGTCAAGAGAAATTTTGCATTCTCGAAAGAAAAAGAATAGGGTATTTCTGAAACAATGGGCGACGTTTAAGGGTATTTGTTGTGATTTAGCATAAATTGAAACAATCAGAAGGCAGAAAATGAATGGTAAGGAGAAAAATCAAGTCATGCTCAAAACCTAACACAGGAAAAATGCAACAGGAATAGGATGTGATGTAAGTTTAGCAGTAGCATATGTGGCAAATGAATATCCGTTCAAACTAATCCAGGACCAAGCAAAGCACACAAATAGAATGGAAATAATGGATGCCACGGCCAGCAGAATGTAAAACACCCTTGAAGCGAATTTCAAATAACAATTAAAAGCTCTTAAGTACATTTTGACACTTGAGCAGACCAGGTAGTACCCGTTGAACAGACTTAACCCACAGCAGACACTTTTTCAGAGTAACTCTCAGTGAAGCAGAGTAGTAGTAGAGACAATCATTTTGACGTTTGAAGCAAACATAATTGGGCAAGAAAGGTCATAAGACGAGAGAATTTATTCAAGAAATCCTATCACAAAATCTATTTAAAAAAATTGAAGTTCAAGTCTTTAAGAGAGAGAGAGATCATACCTGTACTGGACGATCACCAAGAATTACCTTACCACCATACTTCATTGCTTCTTCATAGGCTACACGAAACTCAGAACCAGGGAAAACTTCAAGTTTGTTGGCTACCTAAGATAATACCAAGTACAATTAGAACAAGGAAAGGACAACATCTTTCAAATAAACTGTCAAAAAAGAAAAAAACAAAACAAAAAATGGAGCGCACAATCTACATAAGATTCAAAAAGAACTTGCCTTCGCAAGAAACCAACTGTAAAGTATACCAAAGATGTTATGCTTTTTCTTCCACATTTCAACCATTTCTCCCATAGTTGGAACCTGGAGAACTTGAGGTCAGGAAGAGAAAAAAATCGAGCCGTAAAGGAGAGGACTACATATGTTGTATGGCACCAAATTTGTATAACCGATTATAACCAGCAATCACAATGTGTAATAATGCAAGACTTCATGTTCTAAGCAATGAAAAAGAAAAGAAAAAAGAGAGTTTCAATCAATCGCTTGAATTTGAAATAGTCACGCACAATGTATAGCCCCAAAATTGTATAGCCAATGTTAATCAGTAACCACGATGTATAAAAATTCAAGACTTTATGTTCAGAAGCTATAAGAAAAACAAACAAAAACAAAACAAAAAACCAAACTTATTCAACAGTTATTCCCTTGAATTTGAAATAGCCGCTATAACAAATTACAACCAGACCTTCAAATTCTGAGGTGTGAGGACGGCCACTCGGCTTGAGCATAGCTCCAAGAAGACGACCTGCATTCACATATACTTAATAGGATAAAGAGATTAAATGAACTGGAATGAAAGTGCAACATGCAAAAGCATCTTCTAAGAAGGAAAATGCAACATGTAAAAACATCTTCTAAGAAGGCAGATACACTGCAGAATGGACCATCTTTCAATCTAGAATAATCAAGGTTCAAAAAAGAGGATGCACCTGAGGTTTCAAATAATTGATTACAGCTTGAACTTCTCTACACGATTCCTGCATCCATACAAGTGATCTACTTCAGTTCTAACCCAAATTCCTCAATCAAACAAATTCCGGAAGGGTCAAGAACTCTCACTGTAATCGATACTTTTCCCCCTCAGAACCTCCAAAATTTCAAGTAGCAAATGCCACAAATACAAGACAATTTATCACAATCGAAAATCAAGAAGTTACTTGAGAAACGTGTGCCGTTCCAACTAGGTATACATCACAAATGCCACCTTCACCAGTAGTCTCGCAAGTCAATACCACGACGCTTCTAGAAAGCTCCTCCGGAAGTACCCTCCTCTGCTCCGCCAAACCCTCGTCGGCCTCAGGCGAAATCACAGAGGCCGCCTCATCGTTAATCTGTTCATCAGTAGTAGTAATAATACTTTCACACAAACTCTCGATGTTAGGGTCTTCGATGTGGACAAAATCTTCCACGGCAGGGGAATCAGATTCCGGAGGAACCGGGTCCATCGCCTGGGGCAAACGGGGACGACGCCGAGGACGGTCAGAGATTTTGGAAAAGAAAATTCCGAAATTGAGTGGAGCTGAAAAATGGCGGTGTGGTTTTAAGGTTAGGGCACGATTAGGACGCCGGAGATGCGGTTTGACGGTGGCTGTTACGATGAACCGTCGTGACTCGGTCGAGCTGAGCTGAGTTCCAAAACGAGTCAATCGATGCATTCACCTCGGCCTCCTGTTCTTACCCGCATTTCAAGATTGAATATATTTATATATATTTTTCTTTTTTACATTCCAGCGGTATTTTTCGTGCGCCAAATCACGCGTGTCACTTTCTGATTGGTTGCAATATTTGGTTAAAACTTAAAATAAGATTTTGGGTATCATTCGAAAATGGTTTAATTTTAGTCCTGATACTCATTTTTTATTTTTATTATTTTTTATTTTTGAAAATTAAGTTTATGTCTCTTCATTTCTTACAATGATTTGCATATTTAGTTAAATGTTTAGCTAAATTTTAAAAGTTTTTCAAACTTTAACTTGAGTTTTTAAACCATTGATAAAAGATAGATAATAAATGAATAATATTGAATGGGAAGTAATGTTTTATTTGTTTCATTTTTAAAAACAAAAAATAAAAAACGAAATGATTATCAAATGGAGTTTTAATTTTTTTGTTTTGGTTTTTGAAAATTACTTATTTTCTCCTATTTGTTAGGATGATCGTTTCTTTCTTATTTATAATGGTTAAATTTTTAGCCAAATTCCGTAATTAAGAATAAGTTTTGAAAAATTACTTTTTGAGAACAACATTTTTTCAGATTTAGAATTTTAAATTCTAAAATGCATAATTATATTAAATAGAGATAAAATATTTAAAAATACATATTTATATTAAATAAACATTTTTTACGCCTAGGTCTAATTTGCTCAATTACTACCCTTCCAGTCTAGAGTCTTTCTTTTCCTTTCTTAATTTATTCTTTTATGATGATGTTCTTTGCTTTTTCAAAAATAAAAATAAAAATGTTTTTCCTCGTTCTTCTTTATATTGTTTTTTTTTTTCAATGCTTAAATTTTGCCTTAAAATTTTAAACGTCTTCTTTTACGACCGGAAAATAAAATCATTAAATAAATTAAAGATATCACTTCTCAAGTAAGCAAAGAATCCACTCCCACCATCCTTAAAAATTAATTTCCATATCTATTCTTCTATTCTCTTTTTGATCGAGAAGGTATTTAGGCTAAATCCATAACCAGACAAGGGAAGTTCATCCTTAAAGAGATGAGAGAGCACTCTCTAAAGAACCAAGTTCTATTTTAAAATAGATGGTCTAAAGCTTCCTATTACAAACTCTAAAGTGGTTATTTATAGCCTTACAAGGAAATATGAACAATAACTAAATAATTGTAAAATACTAATTAAATACTAATTAAATTAAATTAACAATTAAACAAATATTAAACCTAAATATACTAATTATCTTATTGTTATCCTCATCATTCACGTCGACTTAAAAAAAAGGAACTCGTCCTTAAGTTTGAGGTGATAAAATAAAGCTTTCTTCTCCCACTTTATGAGTGTGGTAGACTTTAATGGAAAATTCTCGATGCAAAATTTTCTAAATCAAATAGGAATTAAAATCCAACCTAAAATTAAAATGATGCTACATAAAAATTCATCCCAATTGAAATGCAAAATCACCTTTGAACAATTAAATTGAAACTTCTGGTTTGCATGGCCCATTAGGCCCAAATATAAAATTAGGGTTTTTGTTAAAAATTTCAAAAATGCCCTTTCTTTCATCTTCCTTTCTTTCATCGTAGTCACCAATGCCAACACCCACGTTTTATTGGAAAATTTCACAAAATGATCCGAAGCCCAAAAACTTTTCTACCAATGACCTCTTCCTAAAGATTTTTCTACCACTGATCTTTTCCCCATACAAATTCCAAAATTACCACTAGTTTTTAAAAAGCCTTCAGACCGTTTGGGGAACACACGTCTCTACGAATACTTTACAATGATAGAGTCTCCCTCCATTTCGTTCATTTCCTACTCGTTGAGCGATGAAATATAGATACAGATACGGCTACACGATACGGATACGATCAGATACGGCGATTCGTCAATTTCTAAAAAACTAAGATACGAATACGTCTAAGGATACATCGTTTTTTTATATTTTTTTTAAATATATATATTTATAAAAAATTAGGATACTGATATGTTGAAGATACTTTTTTTTTCTTTAAGAAAATATAGGATATAGATAAATTTAGCATACAAGTTAATAACAATAGCACAAAATAGAATACAAATACTGAAATACAATACAAAAAAGTAACATCTAAGATGTTGAAGTACAATATTTAATAAAATGCAATAGAAAAGTGACTCATATTACAAAGAAGAAAAAGAAGATTAGAGGGAGAAGTATGAAGATAAACGAAGAACTTCTTCATTGAATTGTTGAAGATATCCAAATGATTTATATTTTGGTGGACTTTGTGGGACTCAAATGTGAAGATGGAGATTATATGATTCTAGTCTAGGGTTTGGTTCGTTATTTATGTATTTTTTCTTTTAGTTTTTGACTCGAGTAGTGAACTTTTTAAATAAGTTGCCTAATTTTAGATTGGGAAAGATTAGATAAGTTACTTGTCCTTTTTCTTTTAAAAAAAAGTACGCATAGAAATAGATACATCAAATTGCGTTTCAGATACGTATCTGGAAAGTATCTGAAAATATAGATACGTCAAATCATGTGTCTACGTATCTGAAAAGTATCTGGAAGTATCGGTATCTGATACGTGTCTGATACTGATTCTTTGCCTCATATGAAGTATTTGTGCTTCGTAGTCATTGAGAGAATACTAAGCGAGCTTTTAGAGAATATTAAGCGAGCATTTAGATATTACTAAGCGATCAGATAAAGATTATTAAGTGATCGTTTAGCTAACTGTTACGCGATCGTTTAGACATCTGTTATGTGATCGTTTAGCTAACTGTTACGCGATCGTTTAGATATCCATTATGCGATCATTTGGCTAACTATTACGCGATCGTTTAGTTTTTGTTATACGATCGATTAGATATCTATTATGCGATCGTTTAGATATCTGTTATGTGATCATTTAGTTTTTGTTATACGATCGTTTAGGTTTTGTTATACGATCGTTTGGCTGATTGTTACACGATCGTGTAGATATATGTTTATGCCATCATTTAGTTTTTGTTACGCGATCGTTTAGATATCTGTTATGCGATCGTTTAGTTTTTTTATACGATCGTTTAGGTTTTGTTATGCGATCGTTTAGATTTTGTTATGCGACCGTATAGATAAATTTGTGCTAAATTTCTAGAATACAATTAGTGTTGTACATTTAACTAAGCAAATAAATAACTAAGCGATCACTTAGATAAATTTGTGCTAAAATTACATATTGTACAGTGTAATTGGTGCTAAAATTACATTTTGTATAGTATAAATTTGTACAGTATAATTGGTGCTAAAATTACATATTGTATAGTATAATTGGTGTTGTACAGAAAAAACGAAGCGAAAATTACATATTTTAGTCTAGATGGGCCAGTGTCAGGTGTTGTCAATGTTTGTTTGCACGTTTTCTTGTTATGTCCTCTCTGACCACATCGTGTACACCTATGTATTTATCGTGACTCTTATCCAATTGAAGGTATTCGGACGGTTTGACGTCGACCTACACTTACTACTTTTTGCGGTGGTAGAATTGGTTCAAAAACTCCAACATCTCCAACCATTCTTGATTGTGTCTGACTAGGAAGATTGGTTCGACGTAAGCAGCAAGCACACACTCAATTATAAACCATTTTGCACATAATGTTTGAACATTAATGTGTCTTAGGGTCACTGTAGATATTGCATGGAAGCATGGGATCTCAAGGCAATTAAACTCCATACATGTACATGTCCCTAAACAAAGATCAACCAACCCCCCTAAATATCCATCGTCCACATTAATTATATTCATATCCACCGGAGAAATACGATATGTTCTAGACATCAATTTTGATTCCTTAAGAATACTCATTGCGTAATCAGTTACAATGTTTGTGCATGCCTTTGCGTGTGTATGTCGGATATAGAACCAACCTTGTAGCCACTCGCGGATATGCTCTAATAGCTTTGTGATTGGTAGTTCTCGAGCATCTTTCAACACTCCATCGAGGAATTCTACTATATTTGTCGTCATCTTATCATACCTACAATGGACTTGATAAACCCTTGCCCACCGTTGTAATCCAACCTCCTCAAGATAGGCCGTCACACCAGGATATTTATGGAGCTTAGCCCAATACATCTGAAAGTCAGACATTCTATATGCTTACACCACTAGGTAGAAGTGTGGGATTATGTCCTTATTCTTGAATTTGTCCACCAAATTGTTCTGAATATGGTATACACACAGGGCATGAAATGCATCAGGAAATATCCTTGCAACAACCTTTGCAATTGAGATGTGACGATATGATATAATCACTAGATTGGGAATGTCTCCTATAGAAGCCTTCAAATGAGTCATGAACCAAGTCCATGATGCATCGTTCTCACCGTCTATAATACTGAAGGCGACAGGATATACGTTGTTATTTTCATCGATACACATTGCTATTAACAACATACCTTTGTATTTCTCAAGCAAATGGGTCCCATCAACAACGATTACTGGGCGGATTTAGTTTAGAAAACCCTTGATACACGGACCAAGTGCCATAAAGACGTAATTAAAGTATTGTCCATCGTCTACTTCAACCTTAAATATGGTACCTGGATTTGCAAGCTTAAGTGCCTCGCCATATACCCTAACAACAACATATGATCCTTCTGGCGACCCTCGTACATACACCAATTCGTACTCTCTAGTGCGATAAGCCTGTCCATAGGTAATGTTCACTCCATAATCTCTTCGGACGTCCTCAATTATATCCCTTAGATGGTAGGTTCGACCAACTTGTTCATATTTGGACTTGATTAAGTGTCCAATAACCTAACTTTTTGCTTGTTGATGATTGATAACGGGCATAAATGCACGTTATCATAGTGCTAAGTTCTTAAACAATGTTAGATTGCGTTAATGAAATATGATTAATTTGCTTCCATTAAGCAACATTTTCATGATATTGCGGTCGCATGCGTTCAACGCATTAGAACAATTGATTTTTGTATTTTTGTGCAGAATATGTGTTAACGCAATGCAAAGATTGCGATCATGGGAATTCATTGGTCAAGCGCAACTTCACCGCAAGGCTTTGCTTTGATCGTACTCACAAACATTTGCCCAAGGAGGATCGCCGCAACTTGGTCAACGTAACATGGTGGGCGCATCTAGGTGAAAGGCCAATTAAGAGCGATGAGACGGAAAGCTGATGACAATCGAATCCAAATTAAGTTGACAGCCGATAACAGTCACAAAGTACATTCAGCTTATCGGTGATAATTATTTGGCGCATCAATCAAGAATTAAAGTTGTCCCATCTGTACAACCAGGAGAGAGAAGCCGCCTTTCACCATAGATGCTCTATAAATACCAAGGGTATTCTTCAGAGAGGGGGTTAACCAGTTGATCAGTTCACCGTTTAGTTCACGCTTTTGTTCATAGTTTCCTTTCCATTTTAAGGCGGAGCAAGAGAAGAGTGGTGGCACCAGAGATCGCTCAGGGCAACTCGAGAGAGAACCTTGGGGCGTAAGAGTAGAGAGCGGGCCGGCTCTCGCGAGAGCGAGATTATATTTTGAGCACGAGTAAAAATAGTGTAAATGCTTGGCAGCAAGATATTGCTACCAGGCTCTTTATTCTATACTTGCATTGTTATTCTGTACTTCATCTTCATAATTATACAATAGAAGTTCTATTTTTACATCTGTTCACTCTCTTAATATGCATGAGTAACTAAACTAGTCGAATGGGTTGAGAAGAACTAAGCTAACATGACCTAGGAAGTTCTTTGCTTGCGATTATCTTGTTTTATGTTGTGCAAAATACCCTTTAGAGTTACTCGAGAGAGAGTCTAAAGAAAGAACCTAATGTCTCGAGAGAGCTAGGTTAGAATCTGGACTCGAGAGAGCAAGATTAGAACTGCATAAACAAGAGATAGGGACTTAGAGATAAGCTCTGTTTGTCAATCTGCATCTCATGCATCCTAGAGATGGGAATGATATTATGTGGTCACATATTTATGTGGATGTCATGTTGTTATCGCATAAATAGAAATAGAGGTTTATGTGTAGACCCTGTAGATTGTCGCATATATCGCATGCGTTCTAGCCTTAGAAATCGTGGTATTTGCACCGAGAGGTGGTTTATTGTTGTATGCATGTTGCATGATCACATAGCATGAACGCATTCTAGGGAGTGTTAGCCGAAATCCTTCTCAACCCGTTCACCGCATATTCATCGCATCTCCCGTTTATCAACTCTTTTCAAACTCCGCCGCATTTGTTATTTATTTTTCATTAACACAAACAACAAACCCAACACTTTATTTATTTATCCGGTTACCGCAAAGTCTTTATAAAAATTACCAACACAATTTGTTTTCAAAAGTCCCTGTTTTTTACCCTGGACTTACCAGGAAACTCAGAGGAATTTACACTTGAATTCCGCTGGGGAAACTTAAGTGCACAATGCAAATCCATCAACACATATCATCCACATTTCCACTTCATAAAATATAAGCATCAATTTTTTGGCGCCATTGCTGAGGACTTCGACAAGATAGTTTGCTAACGGTAATTTTTTGATTTCTTTGCAGAACTCTCAATCTCTGGTGAATTACGACCGGGAGATTGAAAGGACTTTTAGACGAAGATTAAAAGACCGCCAACAACAACAAGAAGGAACACCAAGAATGGCGGAACAACCGGCAGAAAGGGCCGCAAATGCAAACAATATAATGGCCAACCCCATCCTTCTGGCGAATGACCGCAATAGACCCATCCTAGACTATGCGTCACCTAACCTCTACAATTTCTCTCCAGGAATCATGAGGCCGGCGCTAGATGGATCGAGGTTTGAAATGAAGCCGGTAATGTTGCAGATGATCCAGGCTGCTAGGCAGTTTGAAGGAAGACATGGCGAAGACCCGCATGCCCACTTCCAGAGCTTCATAGAAATCTGCAACACTTTTGTGTTCCCGAATATCTCAATCGAGGAAGTTTGACTAACTCTGTTTCCCTTTTCTTTGTGTGATCAGGCGAGGAAATGGGCATATTCTCTCAAACTAGGAAAGATAACTTCGTGGAAACATGTGGTGGAAAAATTTATGAAGAAGTATTTCCCACCAACTGAGAATGCTAGGAGAAGGAAATTAATAACAAATTTTGAACAAGAAGATGAAGAATTGCTCAGCGATGCTTGGGTGAGGTTTAAGCGACTGGTAAGAGACTGTCAATACAATGGCTTACCAGATTGCCTGTAAATGGAAATTTTCTACCAAGGATTGAATCCCTCTTCGCAGACTGCTGCCAATGCGGCAGCCGCTGGTGGTTTGCTCGACAAAACATATGATGAGGCTAAGAGTATACTTGATCGCATTTCCAAAAATCACGAGGATTGGAGGGAAAATGATCAGAGATTAAGAATTAAAGATAATGATGCAAACAATGGGGCCATCACATCCCTACAAAATCAAATGACTGCGATGATGAGTCTGATACAAGGCATCACAATTAATAATACGGGTGCGAAGAAAGGGTAGGTCAGCGCAATTACTCAAACGACTGCAAGTTGTGTCATTTGCAGAGATGCTCACCCGATGGAGGGATGCCCAATAAACCCGCAGTCGGTATGCTTTATGAGAGATAATCCCTATTCTAATACATATAACCCCGGGTGGTGAAACCACCCAAAATTTGTGTGGAAAAATCAACAACAAAGCTTTCAACCTGTGGCACAAAAAGGAGGGCCACCCGGATCTTTCCCACAAAACAACGGTCCAGTGCAAAGCCAATAGCAGCTCACAACCACCGTAATCTTCGTCCTTAGAGAGCTTGCTGAAGCATTATATTGAGAAAAATGAATCTGTGCTTCAGAATCAAGCTACATCCATTAGAAATCTCGAAATTCAAATGGGACAAATTGCGGGCGAGCTGAAAAATAGATCGCAAGGAGCGTAGCCGAGCTCTGAGCTCACTCTCAATGCTGGGGGTAACAAGAAGGAACAATGCTTAGCAGTAACCTTACTAAGTGACAACATGACTGCGGAAGTAGGGGAGAAGCGCATTGCGACCAACTTGAATGAGGTGATAACCGAAGACCCGTTGACCTATAGATTGGAGAAGCCCGAGAAAACTTGTGGTATGAAAACAATTGAGTTTATTCTAAAAATCCAATAAAGGTGTTATTGAATAGATCTATTACTTGAATATAAATCCAATAAACCTAAAAGTCCCTTGACTATTGGATAAGTACTTTAACTTTATGTGGAGACATAAAGATGGATCAAGTTCGAGTAAATAGTCAAAATGATCTATAATACATGGATAAGGTTGGGTACCTTATTCTGGTAACACTATTAGATACGGCCTGCTCTGTAGTTGTTACAAGGAGTTGTAAAGTGCTACAAACGAAGTGATCCTAAGTCGTTCATGTTGGACATGAGGAGTGGGGTGTCCTTGTGCAAAAGAGTTTGTATAAGATCGAAACACGAAAGAGTCACTCTTACTTTATAATGTTGTTTACTGTTTAAGACTGACTATTTAAAAGCGATGACCTAGGTAACTTGACCTTAATCCTGAGCTAACTATGAACTCATGTTTATCTGGGATTGTCCTTAGATTTGCATAGGTGAAGGTTGGCTCAACAGTGCCGACCCAATATGACTGCCATTTCAGGGGTAAGACTGAATAGATAGCTGGGGACATAAGTGCAAGAGGGAATTCACTCCTACCCGCTTTAGGGATAGTAGAGAGGTTGTTCCCTTAAGTGTTGATTCTGTGGCTTGAACAAGGGATCCCGCCCTCTCATTTGGAATGAGAGGGACTCGGTTTTGTGATTGGATCACAAAACAATTGTTCATTAGGGGATCGGTGGGGACTTAAGGAACAAGAGGTAATTTCGGGAGTAAAATAGAGATTTGACCTAGCCGTTATTACAAACAACCTGTGAAGGGTTAACTTACTAATCATGGTTATATCGAGTGGACATAATATATCTATAGTGAGGGGAGTTCAACTATGGTCTTTAGTAGAGTGACTCGGGGGTTAGATCGGTCTAATGAGTTTAGTCGATTAATCTTGGATCGTTGGAGCCCATGATCTGTAGGTTTATGAGGTCCCCCTACTAGCTTGGAAATGGATAGCTCTAGAGTAGCGTGATAAGTTAATTTGAAACGTTCAAATTAGAATCAAACGGAATTAGGAGAAAATATATTTAAATATGATTTAAATATATGAAGATGAATTTGTATAAAAATTAATTTAATATTAGATATTAAATTAATTAAGAATTGTTTAAATTGTTTAAATAATTATTTATTAATTTTATTAGAAAATTAATTTATGAAATTAATTTGTAAAATTAATAAATTATTGATTTTAGAAATAAAATATGATTTTGGAATTTTGGAAAATGGAAAAATCACACAAAACTTGAAAATAGGTTTTCAAGTTCATCTTCAAAGTAGCTTACAAGGAACCTACTTTTTCCTTTGCTTTACTCCAAGCATGAGCTGCATTCTATGCAGCACATCTCTTTGCATGATAGTCTACAATATATTGTAGAGATTGGAGTGAAGAAAGAAAAGAGAACCGACTAAATTTTTGCTGAAAAATTCGGATGAAGAAGGAGTTCTTCAATGGGTTTTCTTCAGTGAGTTTTCTCCATATTCCCTTTGATTCCAGCTTATTTTGAGTCCCACAACTCAAAGAGCACCAAGAGAATAGTAGGGAATATCTTGTGGTGGTCTACACAAGGATTCGGAGGATTTTGTATCTGGAAATGGAGATTTCGTTGGTTCGGCCAAGGTATATTCATGAAACCCATTATACTCTGTTTTTAGCATGTTTCTTTTCAACCAAAATTAATGAACTAGAGTGCTTATGGATCCTGATTTCTTCCGCTGCGTGATGGTGTTGATCCAACATACATATCTTGCTACTCGAGAGTTTCATTTCCAACACTTAGAACATTTTCTCCTTCTTTAACCATCCTCAATCTTTTCCCTACAAACATATTATTAACTTAGACTTAATCTTATACATATTAATTGACATGCTTAAGTAGGGAAAATAGGTTTGGGGTTTATATTACGACCATTCCATAATTCCAACGGTGTTCCAGTAAAACTTTTGGAAGGAACGCAGTTCAAAATGTAAGCTACAGTCTATACTATATAACCCTAAAACGAGTAAGGTAAGAAAGCATAACTCATCATAGACTGAACCATGCCCAACATGGTTCGATTTCTCCTTTCTGATGCACCTTTCTACTGAGGAGTACCAGGTGCTGAGAGTTGGGATACAATTCCATGCTCTATCAAATCGTCTTGGAATTTTATATCCAAATACTCTCCACCTCGATTAGATTAAAATGTTTTAATTGTTTTATTTAATGCATTTTCAACCTCAACCTTGTACTCCTTGAATTTTTCAAGGGCTTCAGATTTATGTGCATTAAATAAACATACCCATACCTAGAATAATCAACAGTAAAAGTGATGAAATATTCAAACCATCCTCCTGCCCTAATATACATCGGACCATAGAGGTCTGAATGTACAAGTTCCAAGGGTTCTTTGGCTCTATGACCTTTTCTAGTAAAATATCTTTTAGTCATTTTGCCTTCAAGGCATGACTCACATACAGGTCAATAATTTTCTTCTAACTCGCTTAAAAGTCCATTCTTGACCAGTCTCTCAATCCTATTGAGATTTATGTGTCCTAATCTTAGGTGGCAAGGATAGGCATTTTCCTTATGAGAATTTTTTGTCTTTTATTTTGAGTTATCGCGGTTTTAAACAGTTCAGTATTAAGGAGAGCTTTAGTTACTAATGGTCTTAGCACATAAAGATTATCTTTGAGATTTTCAGAACAAATATATATTCCATTTTTGTAAGTAAACACTTTATTTACATTAAATGATAAAAATTAGTTCTGTTCAAGCAAGGACTTATACAGAAATAAGGTTTTTTCTCAAACTTGGAACCACATATACATTATCTAATTTAATATACGATTTCTGTAAACAAAGTCGAAGTCCTCCCACTGCAGTAGCTGAAACGACGTACCCAATTCCTACACGCATCGTCATCTCCCTAGCATCCAGTTGCCGTTAGGAACTAATTTCCTGAAATAAAGAAAAAACATGGTTAGTGGCACCTAAATCTATTATCCAGGCTGAATCACCATTCTCCATTAAACAAGTCTCCAAAACAAGTACATCATATTTACCTTGCTTGCCTTTCTTCTTTTCTGCCAAGTACTTGGGACAATTCTTCTTCCAGTGTCTCTCCTGGTTGCAATAGATACATATTTCCTTTGCAACCTGCCTTCTTGCCCTTCTGGACAGCACTGGTGGGTTAGCTTTCTCTTTTCCACCTTTCTTCTTCTACTACTTTTTGGTGCTGGAGGAAGAAAGCACAGACTTAGTTCCAGAGGTCAAACCTCTGAAGAACTTTCTAGAGGATGAGGCAGCATTTGCCTCTCCATTCTGTTATTTGACTTTCATCAAGGACTGGAAAGTCTGTAGCTCGTTGAGTAAGGAGGTCAAGTTGTAGTCAATCATGTTCATTACAACATTGCTACAGAACTGTAGGAAACTTTCAGGTAAAGTTTCTAGGACGAAGCTAACCTGACTGGCCTCATCGATGACAAACCCATTCATCTCCGACACGTTAAAGTGGAGCATCATGTTGAGAACATGTTCTTGAAAAGATACCCCTTCTTACATACGGGTATTGAAGATGATTTTAAGAGTGTCATGCCTGAGCTAAGGGGATGATTATTCGAACATTTCCCACAGGGACTCCATGATCTCATGGGCAATGAGCATGAGCTCATGCTTCTTGGCCAAGACTTTAGAAAGGCTTGCCAAGATAAACGCTCGAAAATTTTTATTTGCCCGTATCCAATGCTCTATGCCACCCGAATGTTTCGAGTGGCATTTGGAGCTACGACTGAGGTCATTCTTCCACCAGGCCAAATCTCAGGTCATTGATGATTAGAACTATATTAATCGTGTTTTTCAAGATGGTGTAATTATTGCCTATTAACTTATTAGCGGCGAGCATGTTTTATATAGCGGAAGTCATTTTGTAAATTTTGCTAAAACATCCAATTTATTTATATTAGTTTACAAGCATTACCCAAATGAAAAACCAATCAAGTTTAGCAAAATTATTTAATGCACCCTATGTGACATCTATTTTGCAATGATGTTTCAGTAAGGTAGGGAAAAAGTCACCGTAGGGTGATCAGGTACCTCTTTACTGAAATGAGACCATCTCAACCAATACACAGAAGAACTCCTTATTACTGTAACTGTCAGTTATCATTGATCGATCCAGAAACTGTTAACTAGCTTACTATTTTCTTGTAAGTGTAACCCCCCATTTTAGATTCTAGAGTTTCACCCCCAATGAGTCAACCGTAGGAAAAAACCGATTAGGGAAAAAACTAAAGAAAACTTATATATTTATGGAGTTTGAGTAAAGAGTCATGCAAATGCCACTTATAGAGGGACACGAGCAAAGGTTCCTCGAGGCCAAGCATGAAAATTTACTACAAACTAGTGAAAGTTACTGTGGGATGTGTTGACACACGTCCACTTACTATAAACACTCTCTCCATTCACCTTGGTATTGACCTATACAAACACCACCCGTAGAGGGACACAAGGAAAGGTGCCTTAAGGCCGAGTATAGATCTCACAGTGTGAACTGTGAGGGAGAAACGTGAAAAGGAAAAATGAAGTATCATATACCCCATTTTTCTCCCATTGAGTGTATTACCTAGGGTTAATTTAACTTAGAAAAAATGCGGTTACTTATTTTTATTAAGTGGTTGTTTAAATTAAGTAACACTTACTTTGGAAAGTTAAACAACTTTGATTAATGTTCATTAAACATTTTAATAAACTTTAATCAATAATTGCATGCTTGTAGCAAATCTATCTAATTCACGTTTTCAAGTTAGTTCCCAGGTAGGGGTGTTTTGAAAAATTCTGACACAAATCATTGTAGAGTGAGTATTACACCAAGAATTCATTGACAAGCGGATTTTCTAGTTGGCTTTGTTGATATAGCTTAGATAGGGAAAAAAATACAAGAGGGTAGGGCTTCACTTTGAAATTCGGGGGCTTTGTTCCCAAAACTCCCTTCCCCTTCCCCGAACTTAAATACCCTAGAACTAGCCTTAGACAAAAGGTCCCTTATAGATACGTTTGCAACAAATTTAATCTTTTAGTTAAAATCAATCAAATCCTATTAAATTGATTAAAAGATCAAACTAATTTCTAATCTCATTAGAAATTTTGTGATCTTAGGTCTATGTGAATCATATTTTAAAACTATTTTAAAATTGATTTGAACCTAAGTTTGCATGCAATATTGAATTATTGAGTTTACTTTCTAATTTTATTTAATTATAACAATTATAAAATAAATGAAACAAATTAAAATCATACATTGCATTAAATGACATGTATAATAAAATTATAACATTTATAAAATTATCTAAAGTAATGTCATGTTTCATGCAGTTCCCATTTCATTACTTAACATACATAACATTTATATATACTAAGGTAATGAAAGAATTAATAACATACATACATCCATACATCAAAACTATACATTATAACCATTATAATATAAATGATGCATGACTATGTTATAAATGCATATATATAACATTTATATTATATGATGCATGAGCATGCTTGTTCGCCTCATGATTTTGATTCTAAATGTGCTTAAAATGATGGAGTAGAATGGTGATGAATGGAGATGGAGGAAAGAGTGATTTCTCTCTAAGTGAGAGAATCAGGGGATGCATTGGTAGTGGATGCGTGTGTTGGGGTTTGTGCCCTAAAGTCTCATGTCCAGTAGTTTGTAAATAACTTTGTACGAACATTTACTTTACTACTTGACTTTGCACATTTAGATGTTTTTCATTTTACCACAAACCAATAAACTTAATATCCCTGGTTGTCTTTATGTAACTTAAGCATGTATGTAGTGACATACAAGTGGATCATGTCTTAAGTGACAACAAAAATAGTTTGTAGTATATAAGTATAGGAGGGAAACCTTATCCTGGTAACATTACGGACGTGGCCTACTTTGTGGAATTGTTACAAATGTTGTGTCTTGTAACAGATGGTCTGATCCTGATCATTCGTGTAGTGGACATGCGAGCGGGTACGTCCTATACAAAGAGTTTATATAAGACTTGACCTTGAAGTGTTAATGTCTTGTCATATAACGCCGTTCATGATCGAGACTCCATTTCACTAAGATGACCATAGGTAACATGACCTCAATCCTGAGTGAGTTGGGAACTCCTGCCATTGAGGACAGTCCTTTGATTTGCATGGGTGCAAGTGGCCAAAACGCCGACTCAAACCTACCATTTTGTAGATTCGTCTGATTTGGGAGCTGGGAATTCAGCTACACAAGATGGAATTCACTCCTTCCCCGAGGCAGGGGTAAGTAGATAGATAGCTCCCTTAAGGGCTGATTCTAGGGCTTGAATGATGTGGTGCCACACACCTTCTCATGGCCCGAGAGGTGTTCACAAATAGTAGGACTATGTTGTATTGTTCATTAGAGGGATCTGTGAAGGGTCATCGTACTGATGATTAATTATATCCAATGGACATAGAAATATATCTATGACAAGAAGAGTTCAACTGTCGGTCTTTAGTAGAATGCCTGGCAATTAACGGATGGTAGATATCGTGACTAAAGAGTTTAGTCAGCTATTCATGTACCGATAGAGCTTCGAGCCATAAGTCCATAAGGTCCCCTTGGTAGCTTGGATACAAGTTGAGAATCAGTTTTTGGGTCAGTTTGAAATGTTCAAATTAACAAGAGGGAGTTCGATTATATATGATATAATTGAACGAGTTAATTAAATATGATATAATTAACTTTATGTATGAGATACATTAATTTGGAGGAAATTGGATTTAAATATGATTTATATCTAGTAGAGGAAAAATATTATAATTAATATATGATATTAATTTATAAGTTATGAATGTGATAATATCACATTCATTGGACGGTTATAAAGGAAATGGGAAGGCGCCTCTTTTGTTCTAAATAATGGATGAGTGCATTAAAAATAGCAGATGGTGTGTTGATCTTGGTGTACGTGGATATTGTGAAAAAGATAGTGTTATCGTTTAGAAAATCAGTGCCTATACGATAGTGACTGCATGATCGCTTACATATACGATATTGCTAAGTGATCGTATATCGATTACACCGTCGCACGCTATTATCTAAATGATCGTTTACCTTTTTTCTAAGTGATCGTTTAGCTCCCGATATTTACTAAACAATCGTTTAACTCCCGATATTTACTAAATGATGTATAGACGATCACTTAGTTTTTCCTACACGATTGTTTGGACGATCGCTCACCCTTTCCCTACACGATCAATTACCTTTTCTTACACGATTGTTTACCTTTTACTACATGATCGTTTAGATGATCACTTACTTTTCCTACACGATCGTATACTTCACCTAAACGATCAAACATCTTGTCTATGTAATAGATGACTGCATCTCCTACTTGCTTGATCATTGTGTACGGTCTCTCTTCCTCCTTCCATCTACCAAATCCGAATAAAGCTCACACTTTGGATTCTCACTCCAAGAATACTAAGGGCTCTGAGTGGTGTTGTTTTCTTCGTTTCCTTCTGTTTGAGTGGTGATTGTTCGAGGTAGATGGTTGGGCTTCAGACTTGCTGTGAAGAAGAAATCTTCATTTGGTATGATTTCTTGATCTCTTTAACATTGTGAAAGTATGTTTGAATGTATATGCGGTAATTCTGTCACAATGAATTGGAAAGTTCCACTTCCGCTCGTAGGTACTCTTGAATAAGAGTTCCTTCAATTGGTATCAGAGCACTCGGTTTTCTGATATTCCAATTCATTGCTACATAAGAATTGCAAATACGTTCTTGGTGGGTGCATTTCTACACTATTTAATTGTTAAATTGCTGTGGATGTGCAGATTTATGAATGTTTTCGTGGATGTTAGCCTCAGTTTGTTTTAATTCTTTTACATTTTCGATTGTTTGTAAAGGCCCCTACATTTTTGGGCATTAATAATCGTTATCGAGTCTATATTCAAAGTCGATTTGAGTTTTTGAATCGTTTGTGAAGAAGATTGGAGCAAGCGTTGCGGTTCTTCGAGGAAGGAGATGTTCAATTGTTGATCGCATCAGTTAGATGATGGAGTATATGATCGCTGTTGATCGCATTGAGACAATGGGGTATGCGATCACTTGATTGCATCGTGCAGTTGATGGAGTACGCGATCGCTGTTGATCGTATCAGTTAGACGAAGGGGTATGCAATCAAGTGTTGATCGCATTGTGCAGTCGATGGGGTACTGATAACGGGCAGAAACAATGTTGGCATGCGTTGATAAAACATGATAAATTGCGTCCAAAAAGTATTAGAATCATAATATTGTGGTCGCATGTGTTCATCACATTAGAACAGTTGATTTTTGTATTTTTGTGCAGAATATCTGATGACGCAAGGTGGAAATTTCGATCATAGGAAATCATTGGTTGAATGTAGCATCACCGCAAGGCTTTACAGTGATTGTGTTCGCGAACATCTTCTCGAGAAGGATTTCCACAACTTGGTTGGCGCAACATGGTGGGCGCATTTGAACGAAAGGCTAATTAATCGCGATGGGAAAGAAAGCTGATAACAGTTGAATCCAAATTAAGTTGACAGCCGCTAACGATAACAAGTACATGTAGCTTTTCGATGACAAATATTCGGCACATCAGTCAAGGAATTAAAGCCATCCCATATGTGTAATCATGAGAGAGAAGCCGCTGTTCACCCTGGATGTTCTATAAATACCAAGGGTATCCTTTAGAAAAGAGGATCACCATTCCACCAGTTTGAAAATTCATACGTCGGATCGCTCGTCTTGTTCATAGTTTTCCTTTCATTTTAAGGCGGAGCAAGAGAAGAGTGGTGACGCTGGAGATCGCTCAGGAAAACTCGAGAGAGAACCGTGAGGCGTAGAAGCATAGAGTAGATTGACTCTCGCGAGAGCGAGATTATCTTTTGAACATGAGTAGAAAAATAGTGTAACAGCCTGGGCAGCAAGAGATTGGTACCAGACTCTTATTCTATTCTTGCATTGTTGTTTTGCACTTCATCTCTACATTTATACAATGGAAGTTCTTATTCTACATCTGTTCACTCTCCTAGTACACATGAGTAGCTAAACTAGTCGAAAAGGTTGAGAAGAACTAAGCTAACATGACTTAGGAGTTCATTGCTTGCGATTATCTTGTGTTATGTTGTGCCAAATACCCCTTTAGAGCTACTCGAGAGAGAAATTGAAGAAAGAACCTAAGACTCGAGAGAGCTAGGTTAGAATCTAGACTCAAGAGAACAAGATTAGAACTGCATAAACAAGAGATAGGGACTTAGAGATAAGCTCTGTTTTCCAACCTGCATCGCATGCATCCTAGAGATAGAAATGATATTATGTGGTTGCCTTATTTATGTGTGTGTTATTCTGTCATCGCATAAATGAGAATAGAAGCTTATGTGTAGGTCCTATAGACTTATCGCATATATTGCATGCATTCTTTCATTAGAAGCCGTAGCATTTGCATCGAGAGATGGTTTACTATTGTATGCATGTTGCATGATCGCAAAGCATGAACGCATCCTAGGACGTGTTAGCCGAAACCCTTCTCAACCCGTTTACCGCATACTCATCGTATCTTCCCTTTACCAACTCTTTTCAAACTTCGCCTCATTTGCTTATTTTTCATTAACGCAATCAACAACAAACCAAAAACTATTTATTTATTTGGTTACCGCAAAGTTTTCCTAAAAATTACCAACGCAACCTGTTTTCACAAGTCCCTGAGTTTGACCCTAGACTTACCAGGAAATTCAGTGGAGTTTACACTTGGATTGCGCTGAGGAAACTTGAGTGCTCAACGCAATCTCATCATTGTATATCATCCATAATCCACATCATAAAATCAAGCATCAAGTTTTTGGTGCCGTTGCCGGGGACTTCGGCAAAATAGTGTGCTAATGGTAGTTTTTCTGGTTTCTTTGCAGACTCTGAATCTCTTACGAATTACACCCGAAGATTGAGATGATATTTAGACGGACTCTGAGAGACCGCCAATAACAACCACAATCAAATAAAGAAGAAATGGCGGAGCAGCCTGGAAACGGAGCACCAAATGATAACAATGTCATGGCGAATCCAATCCTGCTGGCAAACAATCGCAATAGACCCATTAGGGATTATGCATCGCCAAACCTCTATGATTTCTCTCCAGGAATCATGAAGCCTGCTCTCGACGAAAGCCGATGCGAAATGAAGCCGGTGATGCTGCAGATGATCCAGATTGTAGGATAATTCGGAGGAAGGTGTGGCGAGGACCTGCACGCCCACCTCCGAAGCTTTATTTAAATCTGCAATACTTTTGTATTCCCGAACATCTCTGCTGAAGTAGTTCGACTAACTTTGTTCCCATTTTCTCTCTATGATCTGGCTAGGAAATGGGCGTATTCTCTCGAACCGGGAGAGATCACTTCATGGGAACAGGTCATGGAGAAGTTTATGAAGAAATACTTTCCACCTACTGAGAATGCCAGACGAAGAAAACTAATTACAAATTTTGAACAAGACATGGACGAATCGCTCAGCGATGCCTGGGCGAGGTTTAAAAGGTTGGTCAGGAATTGTCCACACAATGGTTTGCCAGACTGCCTTTAGATGGAAATTTTCTATCATGGTTTGAATCCCGCTTCGTAGACCGCTGCCAATGTGGCAGCCGCTAGTAGTCTGCTTGATAAAACGTATGACAAGGCGAAGAATATCTTGGATCGCATCTCTAAGAACCATGAAGATTGGAGAGAGAGTGACTAGAGATTTAGAATCAAAGACAATGACGCAAGTAATAGTGCTATTGCTTCACTACAAAATC
This sequence comes from Benincasa hispida, assembly GCF_027475165.1. Lineage (NCBI taxonomy): Eukaryota > Viridiplantae > Streptophyta > Magnoliopsida > Cucurbitales > Cucurbitaceae > Benincasa > Benincasa hispida. Next base: position 35,705,966 of record NC_143487.1, on the reverse strand, counting down.
AGATGACCGCAATGATGAACTTAATCCAGGGAATTGCGATCAGCAGCCCAACACCGCAAAATGGACAAATCAACGTAATCAGTCAAAACACCACAAAGTTTACGACTTGCGGTGATGGGCACGCGATGGAAGATTGCCCACAAAATCCACAATCCGTTTACTTTGTAAAAAATAATCCCTTTTCGAATACCTACAACCCCGGGTGGAGAAACCACCCCAATTTTTCTTGGAAGAATCAGCAACAGAATTTCCAACTCGTGGCGCAGAAAGAAGAGCCACCAGGATTCTTCCCACGCAACAACGGTCAAAAAAAAAATCAAGCAAGTAGTTCACAACCACCGGAATCCTCTTCCTTGGAAAGCCTATTAAAGCAATACCTAGAGAAAAATGAAATTGTGCTTCAAAGTCAGGCTATGTCCATCAGCAACCTAGAATTATAGATGGGCCAGATTGCGAGTGAGCTGAAAAGTAGACCACAAGGGGCTCTGCTGAGTTCAGCAGAAATCCCACGTAACCCGGGGGGATCAGGTAAAGAGCAATGTTAGGTTGTGACATTGCGAAGTGGGAAGACTGTGGAGGGAGAAAAGAGGGAGCTTAGTCAGATAGCTCCCATTGCAGAAGAATTTGAAGTTGCGGTGACGCAAGAAGAAGAAGGAGAAAAAGAAGTAGTAGAACCAGAGGTTGTGTCGACCTCAAAGCCAATTGAGACGGAAACCGTGAAAGTGCAGTTACCCCCTTTCCCGCAAAGACTAAGGAAGAAAAAGAACGAAGAGGTATAGTACCAACGCTTTCTGTCTCTATTAAAACAATTACATATTAATATTCCATTCAGTGAAGTGATTGAGGAAATGCCTGCCTACGCAAAGTTTCTAAAGGATATGGTTACAAAGAAGAGGGGAGCTGGTAAGTTTGCCACGGTGGCACTAACTCAAAGTTCAAAATCAATCATTCCACCGAAGATGAGCGATCCTGGGAGCTTTACTATTCCTTGCTCCATAGGAGGATTTTACATCGAGCAAGCCCTGTATGACCTGGGAGCCAGCATAAGTTTGATGCCTCTGTCAATCTTTAGGCAGCTGAATGTGAGGCAACTTATACCCACAACGGTGACTCTCAAATTGGCCGATAGATCTCTGGTACATTCAGAGGGAAAGGTGAAGGACGTGTTGATAACCATTGACAAATTTATCCTACCAGCCGACTTCATCATTTTGGACTACGAGGCCGACAAAGATGTACCCATCATTCTGGGGCAACCATTTTTATCAACAGGTTGTGCTTAGATTGATGTGCATAAAGGGGAAATCACTTTGAGCATTGACGGACAGAAGCTCAAGTTCAACATAATTCGTGCCATGAAGTTTATGAATGAAGAAGACCTGCATGACTCAGATGACGACCAGAATTTAATTGAAGAAGAACAGTTTGATGAAGAAGATGATGCCAACGCATCCGTTGCTTCCTGTAATGCGATCATAACAAAAACAAGCAAGGAAGAGGAGATGATCGCAAATCAAGAAGAAGAGCCAACAGAAAAAGAAAGAAAAACAACACAACCATCCCTAGTAGAACCACCAACACTAGAATTAAAGACCCTACCGAATCATTTAAGGTACGCATTTTTGGGGCAGAACGAGAAACTGCCAGTTATCATTTCCTCTAAGCTCAACAAAGACTAGGAGAATGCGTTGATGAGCATTCTAAGTGATCGCATAGACGATCGTTTTGGTTAGCAAGCTTCATCGCTTAGTAATTGACTAAACAATCGCTTAGTAACACAAGGTAAATCATTTACCTGTCGCCGCGTTAAGCGATCACATAGACAATCAGGCTTCGCAGCCTCATTGTCGTCTACGCGATCGTTTAATTTTGCTTCTATCGTCTACCTACGGTGTTTTCTACTCGATGGAGTCCTTTTGGCGGTTCAAGACCCGCCTGTGAATCGATTTGCTCGATGAAAAATGTAATAGATAAGGTTATTTCATTTCAGTTTTTGTAATGTTACATCCTGGTCCATTAATCCTGTATTTATTACATGCGATGTATGTTTTTAATATGTCATATGGTTTGCACATATAGTAAATCCCACCTTAGGTTATGCATTGGTCTTGCATCATCTCTTTATTGTAATTGTTATAATTTAGAGACGCATGTTTTAATTTACATAAATGCATGCTCATGCATCATATAATATAAGGGTTATATTTATGTATGCTTTATTTTTTTTAACGTTATATTTATAAGTGTTATAAATACTTCGTTATGTGGGATGAGTGTTTTAGTTGTTTATTTTATAAATGGTTATAAAATGAAATTAGAACTAAAATAATTAGTAAATGATTAATATGGAGCAAGTCTATCTATAGTAGACCTTTTGTCGAAGGCGGTTTTATCTAGGCTGAATATTTAAGATGACGGCAACTGAACACCCCTACCTGGGAACCTACCTAGAAAGGTAATTTAGATAGATTTGATGCATGCATGCAAACTAAGGTCAGTCTATTAAAGAGTTTAATGTGACTACTAGGATATTTTTTTTTTTTTTAAATTTCAAAGACAAAAGTTGTTTTTTAGCAAACTTTATAAATGACTTAGATCGTAATCAGTAGCCGGATTGTCTAGGTTAATAAAGCCCTTGGTAGAACATTCAGTGGGAGGTTCTTGGGGCATTTGATGCTTCATCTTCACCTCTCACGTTTCTCCCTCATAGTCCACATTGTGAGATCTACCCTCGGCCTCGAGGCACCTTTGGCGTGTCCCCCTAACGGATGGTATTTGGGTAGGTCAATATTAAGGTGGATAGAGAGAGTGTTCATTGTAAATGGGAGCGGGAAGTGCGATAGCATATCTCTCGGTCTCTCTCGTTGGATTGAATAAAGTTTCTATGCATCGCCTCATGGCACCCTGGGTGTGTCCCCCTATAGAATGGCTATTTTTGTGTGTTTCTTTATTTGATCTCATGTAAGAGGATAAGGTTAATTAGTCTCTTGTCCTAATCTATCTTTTTTTCTATGGTGAGCGTATTAGGGTGGGACTCTAGAGCCGAAAACAAAGGTTTACACTTACGCAGGATTGTTAAGGGTTAATTATTCTAGACCGAACAAATGGTGGCTATTAAGTTTAGTTCCAAGAGTTGGTTCTGCCCAATAGTTGAGAATGTCTCATCCCAGTGAAGGGACATCCGTTCACCCCACCGGTGACATTTGTCTTGCCTCGCTGAAGCATCATTGCAAAATAAAAGTCTTTTCACTTAGGGTATTTGGAATCTGTTTTGCTAAAAATTAATTGGTTAATTAAAAATGTGGTTTTTGCAAAGTCTTATAAAAGGTTGTTTGTTTGTTTTTTTTTTCAGCAATGGTTTTTAATGGCATCAACCACTATCAATTTGCTTAGCGCCAAAAAACTAAATGGCCAAAACTATTCAAGTTGGAAACATATGCTCACGACGATACTCATCATCGAGGATCTGAAGTTTTTGTTTATGGAGGAATGTCCTCCTATTCCACCTCAGGATGCTACGAAATATTCAAGCGACGTACGAGAGTTGAACACAGGCAAATGAGAAGGCCCGAGCCTATATTCTGGCCAGTTTTAGTGAAGTGTTGGCCAAGAAACATGAGTCCAAGGTCTCAACTCGTGAGATCATAGAGTCCTTGTGGGGAATTTTCAGACAGTCATCTTGACAGCTCAAGCATGAGGCTCTGAAACACATCTTCAGCTCCAAAATGGAGGAAGGCACCTCTATTCGTGAACACGTGTTGAATATGATGTTCCACTTTAACGTGGTGAAGATGGATGGGTCTAAATCGAGGAGGGTAGTCGGGTTAGCATTATCCTACATTCATTGGCGGAGAGCTTCCTCCATTTTGTTAGCAATACGATTCTTAACAAAGTGGAATACTCCCTTACCATTCTCCTCAACGAGTTGCAGACTTACCAATCCTTGCTGAAAAGTAAGGAGAAAAAAGGAGGTGAGGCAAATGTTGTTTCGTCCTCTAAAAAGTTCTATCGAGGTTCGACCTCAGGAATAAAGTTTGCATTTTCAACTTCTAACTCTGGAAAGGGGAAGAAGAAGAAGAAGGGTGGTAAAGGGAAAGGGAATGCGCATGCTAACCCGCCACCTGTCGCCCAGAAGAAGCATCCACCGCTGGTTGAAAAAGGAAAATGTTTCTATTATAACCAGGACGGATACTAGAAGAGGAATTATCTTCGTTATCTAAAGGAAAAGAAGGTTACCAAGGCTAAGGCCAATGAAGGCAAAAGTAAATATGATTTGTTTGTATTAGAAACTTGTTTAGTGGAGAATGATGATTCTGCTTGGATATTAGATTTGAGCGCCACTAATCATGTATGTTCTTCTTTTCAGAGGATTAGATCCTGGCGACAGTTGGAGGCTGGTGAGATGAAGATGCGAGTAGGCACCAAGCACGTCGTCTCAACTGTGGCAGTGGGAGACATCCAGTTTTCTTTATAGAATAGGATTCTTATATAAAAAGATGTCTTTGTAGTTCCTGAACTAAAAAAAGAACCTTATTTCTGTAAAGTGTCTGTTACAATACAATTACACTATTTCTTTTAAATTGAATAAAGTGTTTATTCGTAAGGATGGTGTTGAAATTTGTATAGCTAAACTGGAAAATAACTTGTATGTGCTAAGACCTTTAGCCTTAAGTTCCCTCCATAACATAGGGATGTTTAAATCTATCGTAACTCAATCTAAACACCAACGAGTTTCTCCAAAAGAAAATGCTCGACTTTGGCACCTTCGATTAGGGCACATTAATCTCAATAGGATTGAGAAATTGGTGAAGAATGGCCTTCTAAGCGAGTTAGAGGAAAATTCTTTAATAGTGTGCGAATCTTGCCTTGAAGATAAGATGACTAAACGACCTTTTACTGGAAAAGGTTATCGAGCCAAAGAGCCTCTTGAATTAGTACATTCTGACCTTTATGGTCCTACGAATGAGCGAGCTCGAGGAAGCTATGAGTACTTTATCAGTTTTACTGATGATTACTCGAGATATGGGTATGTCTATCTGATGCAACGAAAGTCTGAATCTTTTGAAAAGTTTAAATTATTTAAGGCCGAAGTTGAGAATGCTTTGGATAGACGAATAAAAACACTTTGATCAGATCGAGGTGGAGAGTTTTTGGATTCTGAGTTCCAGGACTATTTATTAGAACATGGAATCATTTCCCAACTCTCGGCATCAGGTATACCTCAGCAAAATGGTGTAGCAGAGAGGAGAAACATAACCTTGATGAACATGGTTTGTTCGATGATGAGTTACGCTTCCTTACCAGACTCATTTTGGGGTTTCACAGTGGAGACTGCGGTATATATTCTCAACCTTGTTCCTTCTAAGAGTGTTGCAAGAACACCTCTAGAGTTGTGGAATAGGCGTAAAACTAGTTTACATTACTTCCGCATATGGGTTTCCCAACACATGTGCTCAAGAAAAATCCCAAGAAGTTGGAATCATGATTGAGGTTGTGCCTCTTTGTACCCAAAGATACACGAGGAGGTTACTTTTATGATCTGTCTGAAAACAAGGTGTTTGTTTCCACGAACATTACTTTTCTAGAGGAGGTTCATATCAGGGAGCACATTCCACGTAGTAAAGTCATGTTAAGTGAGCTTTCCAAAGAAACTACTGAAACTTCAACAAGAGTTGTTGAAAAACCTACTTCATCAACCAGAATTGTTGATGATAGTTCATCTGGTAAGTCGGTTCCACCTCAGGAGTTGAGGAAACCTCGATGCAGTGGGAGGGTTACAAACACACCTGATCGCTATCTGGGTTTCATGGAAACCCTAGCTATAGTGATAGATGGCGATGTTGAGGATCCATTGTCGTATAAAAAGGAAATGGAGGGTGTTGACCAGGATGAATAGGTCAAAGCCATGAATCTCGAGATGGAGCCGATGTACTTCAACTCGGTATGGGATCTTGTAGATTAGCTTGATGGGATAAGACCTTTGTAAATGGATCTACAAGCACAAACGGGGTGCTGATGGGAAGGTTTGTACCTTGTGGCAAAGGGTTATACCCAGGTGGAGGGAATCGACTATGAGGAGACTTTCTCACCTGTTGCCATGTTAAAGTCAATTCACATCCTTCTGTCCATTGCAGCTTATTATAATTATGAGATTTGGAAAATGGACGTCAAGATGACTTTTCTGAATGGCAATCTTCAAGAGACCATTTACATGGTGCAACCCAAAGGATTCACTGTCCAAGGTCAAGAGCAAAAAGTTTGCAAACTGAATCGGTCCATTTATAGGCTGAAGCAAGCATCTCGATCTTGGAATATTCGGTCTGATGCTACGATCAAATCGTATAGCTTTGACCAAAACGTTGATGAACATTATGTTTACAAGAAAATAGTCAACAGTTCAGTAGCTTTCTTAGTATTGTATATAGACGATATACTACTCATTGGGAATGATGTAGGTCTACTGACTGTAGTTAAGAACTGGCTAGCGACCCAATTCCAAATGAAAGATTTGGGAGAAGCTCAATTTGTTCTGGGTATATAGATCTTTTGGGATCGTAAAAACAAAGTGCTAACATTGTCTTAAGATCGTATATTGACAAAATCTTATTCAAGTACTCGATGCAGAACTTCAAAAAGGGCCTACTACCATTTAGGCATGAAGTCACTTTGTCTAAGGACATGAGACGAGTCCCATATGCATCTTTCGTTGGTAGTTTAATGTATGCGATGCTCTGCACTAGGCTAGACATTTGCTATGTTGTGGAAATAGTCAGTAGATTTCAGTCTAACCTAGGCCAGGGTCACTGGACCACTGTTAAGAATATCCTCAAGTATCTTCAGAGAATGAGGGACTACAGGCTCGTGTATGGGTCTTGGGATTTGATCCTTACTGGATATACGGATTCTAACTTTCAGACTGATAAGGACTCTCAAAAGTCCGCTTCAGGGTCAATATTTACTCTTAATGGAGGAGCTGTAGTGTGGCGAAGCACCAAGCAGGGGTGCATCGTCGACTCCACGATCGAGGTCGAGTACGTAGTAACTTGTGAAGCTGTTAAAGAAGCCGTTTGGCGCAGAAAGTTCTTGATAGAGCTAGAAGTCATAGGTGCGGCAAACACATAAAGCGGAAGTATCATCTGATCCGTGAGGTAGTGCATCGAGGAGATGTGATCATCAAGAAAATCGCCTCGTAGCAAAACACTGTTGATCTATTTATGAAGGCTTTTATGGCAACAGTGTTTGAGTGTCACCTTCAGAGCATGGGTCTATGGGATCGCCTGCGACTGGACTAGGGCAAGTGAGAGATTTTGTTGCACGAGGTTTTTATGCCTTAGTTTATTGTTTTGTGCCTGTTTACTTGTACTCCCCACTTCTCTTTAGGAGAAGTGGAAGATTTTTAGGGTTTGTGCCCTAAAGTCTCGTATTCAATAGTTTGTAAACAACTTTTTACGAACACTTGTGATGTATAATATAAATGATATTTACTTCACTACTTGACTTTGCACATTTAGATGTTTTTCATTTTACCACAAACCAATAAACTTAATATCCCTAGTTGTCTTTATGTAACTTAAGCATGTATATAGAGACATACTAGTGGATCATGTCTTAAGTGCAACAAAAATAGTCTGTAGTATATGGATATAAAAGGGAAACCTTATCCTGGTAACACTACAGATGCGACCTGCTTTGTGAAATTGTTACAAATGTTGTGAATTGTCACAGATGGTCTGATCCTGATCATTCGTGTAGTAGACATGTGAGCGGGGACATCCTATACAAAGAGTTTGTATAAGACTTGACCTCGAAGTGTTAATGTCTTGTCATATAACACCGTTCATGACTGAGACTTCACTTCACTAGGATGACCATAGGTAACATGACCTCAATCCTGAGTGAGTTGGGAACTCCTGCCATTGAGAGCGGTCCTTTGATTTACATGGGTGCGAGTGGCCAGAACGCCGACTCAAACCTACCATTTTGGGGATTCGTCTGATTTGGGAGCTGGAAACTCAGCTACACAAGATGGAATTCACTCCTTCCTCGAGGCAGGGGTAAGTAGATAGATAGCTTCTAAGGGTTGATTCCAGGGCTTGAACGATGTGGCGCCACGCACCTTCTCATGACCCAAGAGGTGTTCACACATAGTAGGACTATGTTGTATTGTTCATTAAAGCGATCAGTGGTACTTAAGGAGGAAGATATAATTCCAGGGGCAAAACGATAAATTGGCCAGCTATAATTACGAGCATCTGTGAAAGGTCATCGTACTGATGATTGGTTATATCCAATAAATATAGAAATATATTTATGGCAAGAAGAGTTCAACTGTCGGTTTTTAGTGGAATTCCTGGCAGTTAACGGATGGTGGATATCATGACTAAAGAGTTTAGTTAGATATTCACGTACCATTGGAGCTTCGAGCCATAGGTCCATAAGGTCCCCTTGATAGCTTGGATACAAGTTGAGAATCAGTTTTTGGGTCAGTTTGAAATGTTCAAATTGACAAAAGGGAGTTTGATTATATATGAGATAATTGAACGAGTTAATTAATCATGATATAATTAACTTTATGTATGAGATACATTAATTTGGAGAAAATTGGATATAAATATGATTTATATCTAGTAGAAGAAAATATTATAATTAATATATGATATTAATTTATAAGTTATGAATGTGATAAAATCACATTCATTGGACGATTATAAAGGAAATAGGAAGGCGTCTCTTCTGTTCTAAATAATGGATGAGTGCATTATAAATAGCAGACGGTGTGTTGATCTCGGTGTGCACGGACATTGTGAAAAAAATATTGTCATCGTTTAGAAAATCCGTGCCTATACGATAATGACTACACGATCGCTTACATATACGATATTGCTAAGCGATCGATCGATTACACCGTCGCACGCTATTATCTAAACAATCGTTTATCTTTTCCCTAAGCAATCATTTTACTCTCGATATTTACTAAACAATCGTATAGACGATCGCTTAGTTTTTTTCTACGCGATCGTTTGGACGATCGCTCACACTTTTCCTACACGATCGCTTACTTTTCCTACACGATCTTATACTTCACCTAAACGATCAAGCATCTTGTCTATGCGTAGACGACTATATCTTCAACTTGCTTGATCGTTGTGTACGGTCTCTCTTCCTCCTTCCCTCTACCAAATCCGAACAAAGCCCACACTTTGGATTTTCACTCCAAGAATACTTAAGGCTCTAAGTTGTGTTGTCTTCTCCATTCCTTCTGTCCGAGTGGTGATTGTTCAAAGTAAATAGTTGGGCTTCAGACTCGTTGTGAAGAAGAAATCTTCATCTGGTATGATTTCTTGATCTCTTTAGCATTATGAAAGTATGTTTGAATGTATATGCTGTAATTTTGTCACAATGAATTGGAAAGATCCGCTTCCGCTCGTAGGTACTCTTGAATAAGAGTTCCTTCAGCATGCACGCCTTGTGAATGCATACAAGTTCTTTCAAGTGATACCCAAGTATAAATCTCACTCAAGTTTCCTGGTAAGTCTAAGGTCAAATGCAGGGACCCTAGAATACTTCTACAAACCTTGTTTTTGGATCTAATCAGATGTTTCCTAATTAACTTAAGAAATGTTGGTTATTTACTCTAAGCTAATGGCAAACATGCAAGAAGAAATTGAAGTTCAGAGGGGAAAAGGGGTTTATGAATGAATGGTTTTAAGTGTAAGTGGTATACATTGGTTCCAAGCAGGATTAGCAAGCGTAATGAAGATGAGATTGACACAGATGCTTGTCTACAATCTAAATGTATGGGCTATGCGTTAGAATTTTTGTTCTTCAATTTATATTTAGTTCAACATCTCTGAATGCGAATGCCACATATAATCCTATCTTTAGAGTGCATGCGTTCGCTACAAAGAACATGAGAAAGATGCAACCAACTTTATCTCTAAACCTATTTCGGACCCTAACTTAATGCGTTCTATAGTTAAATTGCTCTCTCGGGTGATTTAACTACTTAATCACTTTAATCAACTGATCAGGATGATTTAAGCACAGATTTCAAGCTTTCATTAAGTCAGAAAATTAGCAAACATAAACAATTTCGAATGAAACAGATGGAGAAGTGTTGAGTGGCTAAAAGATAAGACTGAATTAAAGATAAAAAAAATGTATATACAACAATCTCAACTTGATGAAATGAAATGGTGAATGGAAATGAAATGTAAAAAGGAAGAAGTCAAGTCACAGAGTTCAATCTCTTATTCTCTTTGGCTTGATTTTTATGCTTGTTTCAACCAACTTGGTAAAGAAGTTGATGAGGATCTCTCTCTCGAGCTTTGTCTCTAATAGCTCCTCTTGATCAATATGGAATGGTAACTTCCCTCCTATTTCTTGTTTGCAGACAACAAAGTCTAACTACTAAAGAAAATTCTAACTATAGTGCTCTAAGGTGTCTAACTATGCTTCAATAGTTGGCTTCTCCTTTTATAGGCATATCCTAGCAACTTGGTGATTGGACTTGCATTAAATTTCATACCTTAGACCAACTGCATGCCACTTCCGCGATGTTTATACGCCGCCAGTCAAATGTCCATACCTGCAAGTGGTGATTTGACATAAAAATCACGAGCCAATGTATCCTTTCTACGTTGAACATTCTTGGAGGCATACCCCTTGTGTCGCCCTGGTCTGTAACACATAGTGAATTTCTTTGATTCCCACGTTAAGATGCGATAGTGAATTAGATTCTTACAACTCAATGCAAGGCATAAAAGATATAAAGGAATTAGAAAAGGAATTCTCAAAGACCAACGCAAGATCGAAAATGATTATTTTTTCATTTATTAATAAAGAAATTTACATGGAATTCAAACAAGTGCAAACGCATACAAAAGTTCAAAATAAAATTGAAACCAAAAGGCCAACACCTTTAAATTTTCTATGATGCTGGCATGTCGTCCCTGCATTAAGATGCATGGTCTTCATCCATTAATCTAGGTGGATTCCTTAAATGTTGAGGTAGAGAAGGAAGGGCAAACATTCCCATCAAGGCTTGGTTGATGTATTGTGTTGTAAAGTCAAAATGGTCTTGGCTCGTTTGCGTTTGTTAGTATAGATAATCCCTTAGAACAACGTTCTGGCGTTGTAGTGTTGCCAGTTGCAAATGAAGTGCTTCCATGGACGCGCCCATGGATCTTATTTGATCCTGGATGAATTGTTTGATTTCATCCATATTGGCTTGAGAGAAGGTATGGGTACATTGGTTTGGAGAGGTTGGTTTTCATGTGTCTCCCCAATTGGGTCTTTGGTGGTTTGGGCGTTGTTGTTTTTTCGGATGTCAAATTTAATAGAAACGTTGTCACACACGATCACCGGCTCAAACAAAGAAATATAATCACCGATCCTATATCTGTACCCAAAAACGCAATAAAAGTAATAAGAATGAGGTCGAATCCACAGGGAAATTGTCGACTAGTAAGGTTAATTAAAGAATTCCATGTGACAGGGGTTTTGGTTGGATTTGCGAAAACAGTTATTAAAAAGTAACATGCAATGGAAAGAAACAAGAATGAGCACACAAATGGGTTGAATTAAATCAATGAAAAGAGCCTCGGGATTAGTATGCATGTTTAATCAACGCTGCCCTGTTCGATAGCTACTGTCCAATAGCATCGAGCTGGAACATTGGCGGGCCATTGTGACGCTGACTGCTTATCCAGGATTTGATGTCTACTACCTCTCAACATTAAGCGATGTTCAAGGGAGGGTTACAATGCTACTCTCAAGGGCAATTTGATCATTTTGACGTCTCTACTCAATATAGTTCATCCAACTCTTGATTTTAATACATTTTGGATTGATTTTCATCTCGGCAACATGCTTGCTCCATGGGGTCAACTTACCTACAAAATAAGACAAATAGAGCTTAAGAATTATTCAAAACAGTAGGATTAAGGACATAAAATTAGCCCTTTTTTTAGAGCTAACAAATACCCCCAACTTAGCTCTTGATCGTTCTGAGCAAGGTCATAACACTCAATCATGCAATTGATAATAAATTGTTCACTCTATTTATCGATTCCTATCTTAAGTCTTAATAGTCTTTAGGGCTACACGATAAATTACACAACAATCCAAATTCTATTAATCACTTAATTGAGACTCATTATAAAAGGGGCTTTTACAATCAAATCATGTATGAATGAATACTAAGGCATGAATTTTTTTCATAAATCGAAAAGTACCTGGAAAAGTTTTATTCTACCCCCATTTCATCTTCCCTCTACTATGGCTCGGTTATCAGCCTAAGACATACCATTCTTGCTAATCAAAGAGCAACACTTAGCAAAGAGTGCCTAAAACTCACAAACATAAAACATAGAGGACATTAATTTTACTTAGAGGGCAAGCTTTCACACTTAATCGTCAGGAATCTAACACTCTTTTCTCCCAGGCCCTATCTAAACACGACGAAGGTAGTTTTTTTTCTCCTCTATCCATGCACACATGCACACTTTTTTTTTTTTTTGTAGACTTATACCTTATTTTTATGCATTTTTTTTTCAGCAACTACTTTTCTTCTCTCTTTTTTTTTTTTTATTCACACACTAGGCCATTATTTTCTCGTTGTCTACTTTTTCTCTCAGGCACTAAAAGTTACTCCTAAGCTAAAAGAGGGCCTTTTGAGGTGACAACAAAAATTCAAGATGGATAACTCGTTTCTAAGACTTTTTAGGGATTTATAATGAATTTTTTTTTTACCTAGGTTCATTATGCATGAGTTTCATGAAAAGGTTTTTATAAAGAGCTCAAAATCATGAAAGAATTTTCTTTTTGAAAACATACAACCTAATGAGTACATCATCAACTTATCATCAAAAGGAAGTGAACAGAGCGAACAAACCATGCAAACACTAAACAATTAGACAAAGTCAATTATTCAGACAAAAATCCAGCCCAATGATGCTTATTCCATAACACAACAATCAATGAAAAATTATTCAAATCATAAAAATCCAAGCTCAGATGCTTAAGGCTAACCAAATAACACATGAATCAAAGAATAAAAAAGAATTCAGCAGTTGTATATACCTATTATTAGCAATTCCCCCCCCCCCCCCCCCCCCCCCCCAAAAAAAAAGGATGATATAGGTAGGTTATGCACAAAATCAGAAAACAAGAAGTATGCTTCGCCCACCCCCAACTTTAAAAATATGCATTGTCCTCAATGTATATCTCAACTACAATTCATGCAAAAGACAAAGAAAAAGACAAGGGGAACAGAAAACTCCCTTGGAATTGGACGTAAGCATGAGCATGAGGAAAGCTATTCTTTAAAGAGCCAAAAGTATGATTTCCTGTAAAAAGAAAAAGGGGCAATCAGTCATTCTTTCAATTTTATTTCTAATTAGAAAATAAATAAAAAGAAGAAATAAAGAAAAAGAAAAAGAAAGCAAATAAATTTGCCCTGGTTGCCTCAAGGAAGCGCAACTTGTAACGTCTTTTGCTCGACGTTGGGTGAAGATGGGCTTAAGTGAATGAGGTGGAGTCAACCAAAACTCAAATGAGCTAGGTTGATTCCCTTTCATTGAAGATCATGAGGCACTACCCATTCACTTCGAACTTCTTTTTAGTCTCCCGACTCCTAATCTCAATTACACCATAAGGAAAAAGATTAGTAATTTCAAAAGGACCAAGCCATTTGGACTTAAGCTTACCTGGCATAAGTTGGAGGCACAAATTGAAAAGCAACAACTTTTGGCCGACCTTGAACTCTTTCCTTACAAGACATTTATCATGAATTAGCTTCATCTTTTCCTTGTAAAGTCTAGAGTTCTCATAAGCTTTAAGACGTAACTCTTCCAACTCTTGCAGTTCTAGAAGCCTTTCTTCAATAGCATGGGCCAAACTCATATTGCATTGTTTAACCGCCCAATAGGCCTTGTACTTTACCTTTACCAGTAAATGGCACACCTTGCCATAGACAAGCTTAAAGGGCGTCATCCCAATGGGAGTTTTGACAGTGGTCTTGTGTAACGTAATTTTTTTTTATCTATCCAATATGATGCAACGTTGCGTTCATGCCATAAACTTGATGACATAAATTCTATGTGTTGATATGTGATACTACTTCTAGATATGCATTATTAATGAATGTTCTTGTAGTATGCTGTGCGTTGTCACAAGTTTCCTTGCGTTGAAACCAAGTATAATTTCACCATAAGTTTCTCAGTATGATCCGAGGTCGAACACAGGGACTATTTTTGGTTATTGCGTTATGTTTATGATACATATGACCAGGGGTTTTTCAATTTATAAAAGAGTTTTGTGTACAAGTAATTAAACATGCGATAAAGTAAAGTAAAGCGGTAAAAATGCAATGATAACATAAATTGCGTTAAAGTAAATTGCGATAAAATAAATCTAAGCTAAGATGATACAAGATACAGGTTTCATGATACAAGATACTGAGGTCAAGACTGGCTGTGAAGATTATACAAAGATCGTGTAATGCGGTGACAAGTCTTATGTGTGAAGCAGAAATAGAGAAGGTAATTAATACAAACATCGCAAGTTCCTTAATTGTGTTCAAGATATAAGTACGGTTCCCTTTTTTCCTTGGCATACACCTCTCGGTGATCAGCCGCATTCCTACATATCTGTGGTGAAATAGGGATGAACGTAATGAACGCAAGGTTGCTTCCATCTTTGGAAGTACTACTTGCTTTAGTTAACGCATTCTTCTAACCTTCTCTCGACATATCAGAATGACATCTTCATTCCCGCTCTCACAGGTGAAGATGTCTTCTAACATGCCTTAGCTAAATGCATTTATCTCTTTAGCACAAATTAAGTTACTCATTTAATCAATATTAATTACCAAGATATTAAGAAAACTTCATGGAGAAATCGATTAATGGAGGAGTAAAAATAGACAGAAAAGTGGAAATAAAAGTGATCGAGACATTCAATAACACTATTTAACGTCTGATACATGATTTGTGAATGAAGAGATTAACATAATGAAATACAATTATTGAAATGGAGTTAGAAACAAATACAAATAAACGTCAACGTCTTGGCGCCAATCTGGATGGAGATTTGCTTGCCGACGTGGGTGGATCGTGCGGAAGGATGAGCTTCCCTCTCAGGCTTGCTTAACCGGTAGCAGGGATCTAAGCACAGAGCTTCACGGAGGGGATTTGGCAGAATTGCACTGAAACTCACCTCTCGGCCTTGTCTCTTCTCTTCCTCGATTTCATCCGATTAGTACTCAGCTCAGCCTCTCTCTCTCAATGATCTAGCATCAATTAGTCCTCGTATCAAGTATATATTCTCTGAATTCAATGGGGGTATTTATAGGTGAAAAGTTTTGACTCTTGGCTTGTGGACCCCACTTCTTGTTATGGAAATTCCGAAGATGGATGAATAAATATTCCTTCTATTATGCAATTAAACCGTCAAATCTGCACAACGGTTAGTTGTACATGTGTCACAATCCTCCGCGTTTGCTCAGCTGCATCTTCCGATCGGTTGCTCGCATGCGGTGTTTTTTTATTGCCGCATGCAGTTGAAATTCAGCTCGGGATCGACTGTCGTATTACGCCGTCATTGCGTCAATCGTCTCTTCATTATTGATTGACGGGCGTAATGTGACAGAGATGCATTGTTCAGTTTCTCGTTGAACCTTGATCGCAAACAGTGACTTGGTTTCCTGCAAAACAGTAGTAGAAATATCCTCTTCTACCATCTTAATGATGTTAGTGGGTGTAATTACGTTAATTTATATTTATTGTATTTCTGAGCTAATTTTCATACAATCGATGCATATTCCTTCTCTTTTGGCCACAATATCTGAATATGGCAACATAAATAACTTGTATTTCTACAAGTTATCGCATCCCCAAATTTAGAAATATGCTTGTCCTCAAGCGTATCTTCTACTAAGGCAATAATGCTCAATTTCTATCCTATATTTTTGCGTTGATTGGTTGCTCTGGATGTTACACTTAGGCATATTTCTTAACAACGAAATTTCCTTCTATCCTTGCTAATTCTTAACAAAGCCCTACTTTATTCTTCTAAATAACAAATTTCTGCTTAAATAAGCTTTTCTAGTTTTTTTTAAAATAGAATGTTTATCTCTTCTTTGTCAAAACAACTTGATATGTCTATATGCGGTGGTCATGCTTAGAGTCATTTATTAGAGACTGTTGGTCTTAGTTACACCCTTCGTTTTGGTTTGTTTCCACGGGTGTCATGCGAACATCCAACTATTGTTGTGTGCCCATTTCAACTTTAACTCATGATATTCAAAGGAGTTGTCTCTTGCATTCTTGTATATTTTTTTTCTATTTTCATACTGCGTTGTTCTTGGAAACCCACCTTCGTTTTGGCTTGCTCCTACGGGTGTCATACAAACATTTAACTACGAGCAGGCTCTTTTCACAACTAAACTCTTATCAAATTGGGAACATATATATATTTTTTTAATGTTTTCCCTTGCGCTGATATTGGAGTTTTGTATAAAATATATATATATATATATATATATTTTGGAAATATGAATGCATTTTCTTGAAGATCGCATATTCTTGATCTTATCTGCTCAGACCTTCCCCACCCCCAAATTTAAAGATGAGCAAGGTCCTTATTGCGTTGGTTGGATGGACTAGACAAACACTTAGAATAAAAATTTCAAAAAGAAGGGTTGAGCAGAACTTTGAAATAAGAATTAACCAAATGTTAGTCAGAATTTACAAAGTATGGGAAATGTTTCTAAGTATAAACATATATTACATCATAGCAACGTAATGAAGAACATAGAAAATAAAAGATTAAGAACATCGCGAACATTGACAAAGGATGATAAGGAAAAAGGCACAGGCAAAAATGAGGGAATATATACTCAATTATGTTGAATATTAACAAAGTATACAAATAATTAAAAATTAACGTAATACAAAATTGTTACATGTAGGAAGAATCAAAGAATAGAGATGAAATAATGAATTGAATAAAAAAAATATTATAGAATGGCCGCAAACAAAAAATAAAAAATAATAAATAATAAAATGTCAGGATCATTGCGGAGGAGCCAAAGGATCTGGAGGAAGGTTCCGCGGTGGTACAGAAGAAGTCTCTTCAAAAAACAAGTGTTGCCTGAGATGCAGGGGCACCAATGGACCATGAAGGAATGCTGTGAGAAAATTAAAGTATTCATGGTTGCGCTCCGCAAGTTGTCTTTGGTGGCAATTGATCGTATGAGTGTTGCGATGTATGTTGATCAACGCCTCCCTTGATGTGGCAAAACTGTGCTGAATACTATCAATTGCTCCATTTTCTCCTGTTTCTCCTCCTTTTCTTTTCTTCTTCTTTCCTGTTCTTCTAATGCGATGATTAATCTTTGAGGGTCAACAGTAGACCCTTGTGGCGCATTCTCTCTACGATGCCGCATCAAGGGGGTATCTTCTCCCTTTTCGCCTTCCTCCGTCATAACCATTTACGTTGTTACAGGTTGCGTCGACTCCATCAATTGCGTTGTTTCCCCCCTATCCTCCCTTACGGAGGTTGATTCTCCATTCTTTTCCGGGCTCGCAACCCTCTGTTTCTTTTCTTCCTCTTTTCTTAGGCGCCTTTCTTTACGCTGGCGCATTCTTCTTTCTTCCTTTTCTTCTTCTCTTCCTCATCTTCGTCATCATCCTTCTTTTCTATATTCTATTTCTCCTTGCGATGATGAGAAGACTCTGCCTCTCCAGCCTTTCTCCCTTTTCTTTTCTTCTTTTTCTTTTTCTCTTCAACTACTTCTGGTTACGTCTCCACTGCAACCTCATCCATCGCAACTTCAGCCACCGCAATCTCCTTCACCGCAACTTTGGAGGTTCCATCATAGGTTTCTGCGTTGGCAGTTACCTCAGGAGTCTCTAAGGAAAGAGTGCCTCGTTCTATCTCTTCTTCGTTCACCACTGCCTCTTCACTCACCACCACCGCCACCTCCTCCGTAGACAGTGGTTGGTTTATAACCCCTGCCTCGGGTAATCCCCTTCCTTGCTCCAGATTGCTTAGAATGTTACCAAACACCTCCATATCATCACATCTCTTCCTCTCACTCTTAGTTAAGACGGCAAGAGTTGGAACTGGTGTGCTCTCAGTGCTTTGCCCACTCTTGAACTGAGAAGGTCTGACGGCTAAAGGGCTTTTCCGAGTTCTACTGGCGATTCTCAGGACGATATGGGGTTGAGCAGCAAGTTTGCGACTAGCAACGAGCAATACTGCCTCTCGCATGGCAATTTGGTCAGAGGAAAGGGTTGATGGTGAAGCAAAGTGTTGGGAAGCTTGGTTGGCCATGGATGATAAGCTTGGAAAGACTGGAAAAATCATTGGGTTTCTGGGAAGAAGACAGCTTCATATGCTGGGCGCTAGGGTTTTCAGTTTGCAAAATGAGGTAAAGAATTCACAGACTGGGAACGATTCCTATATATAGGTTGGGCCGTAGTAGGCCCAACGTGATTTTCACGTTGACAGGTCTCGAGACACTCAAAAGGCCCATCGCTCGAACTTCCCTCATTTATGAAATTTCATAAAAACGTCCTTTCGTCTGCAGAATCATCATTGCTTTGGGATACGAAATGATTGGACTCCTCAAATGACAAAAAGAATTTTCTTTAATGTTTTATTTGAATGGACGCAATGTAAATATTAATGCAATGTGTTCACCCACCCAGCTGCATCTTCGCAGAGGACGAGCAACAACACATGCATCCCCACGACACACCCCTTAACTAAACACATTTCTGGAGGATCGGGTGCACGACATTGATACTAGCATAACACTACCTCAACATAGTGCATTTTGCTAAAGATGGGCAAAGGATACACACGCGCGCAACACACCCCTCGGTTTCAACGCATTTGAGTTGGATGAAAGCAAAGCGTATCTTGCTTGGTTCAAGATGCGTCCATTATCGCCTTGCATACTAGATATTGATTGTTTCATTTTATTTATTTTATTTTATTTCATTTATTTTTCATCAATGCAAGTTGCTATAACTTGCGGCAATAAATTTCCCTTTATTTCTCAATCATTCACCAATTAAGGACTAACGTATTAATTACATAAAAATTAAAAGAATTAAAGACGGTACAAAAATAAATACAAAGGAAATAAATGAAGAATTAAATTCATAAAGTCAAGAAACGAATCAAATGAATAAGTAAAGACAAAATTCAGGAATTCAATAAGACAGGAATTTAAAGAAAGCATTAAACATAGATCTGAGATATGGACCGAAAGATGCATTTCTTTGAGTGAGTGCAATCCACATCCCTGCTGACGGTCCGGCTTGCCTGCCCAATGTCCTAGGGACATTGCTCCTTTCCATTGGATCCTGGGGCTTCAGAGTTGTTGGGCAACGTTCCTGATGCTCTATTTCTCAGCTCAGATGTCAGTTGACCCACTTAGATCTCCAAGTTTCGAATTGAAGAGCCCCGCGCTTGCATTACTGTGTCATTGTTGTCCATATATTGTTTAAGCAGGGCCTCCAATGAGCTTCCAGAGGTGTTTGAAGATGAGGGTTGTTGGTTATGCGATTGCCTTGGTTGCCTCTGGTTCGAGTTATGGTGAAAAGGAGGATTTCCTCGACTGCCACTCTGATGGTTGATTGGCCCCCCTTGGTTAGGATTGCCTCCCCAACTAAAGTTAGAATGGCTCCTCCAGCCAGGATTGCAAGTGTTTCTGAAGGGGTTTTTTTGGATGGCGCATACTTGCTGGAGATTCGATGGGCACATTTTTGCTACATGAGCCCCTCCATAATTAACGCAACTTATTACGGCCACTTGAGCCGGCACAGCGGGTTGCATTGATTGTTGGGGGATTTCTCCTTGATTGATTGCCATCGATTGAAGGATGGAGGTCACTGCGGCTAACGTGGTCATTGTCTCCGCAAGGACAATGGCAGTTTCATTATTTCTTCATTCGACGCCTCGACATCTATAGCCATCATCAATCCATTCATCCATGTTCCACGATATGTGGTGAAGAATGACTTTAGCCTCAGTATACGTTTTGTCCATAAAACCTCCTACCGCAGAGGCGTCAGCAATAACCTGCATTGATCTATTCAGGCCATTATAAAAGGTCTCCATCAACACGCAACCGGGTATCCCGATACGCGGGCAATTTTTCACCAATCTTCTAAATCGCACCCAGGCGGTGCTCAGGGCCTCATTCTCCATTTGCTCGAAGTTCAGCACGTCCTTTCGTCGCCTTGTGTTGACAGCTGGTGGGAAGAACTTCTTCATGAATCGTTCCACTAGTTGATCCCATGATGTGATCTCGTTTGGCTCCAGTGAGTGAGCCCACCTCTTGGCTTCGTCCTTCAAGGTGTAAGGGAAAAAATACAGTCTAATACTTTCTGGGGTTACGCCAGGTAATGAGAAGTTGCTGCACATTTCGACAAAGCTGGTCAAGTGGGCAGACGGGTCTTCACCTTGCAGACCCCCAAATTGCCCTGCATTTTGGATCACTTGTAGCATAACTGGATTTATTTCGAAGCTTGCGTTCTCCTCGACAATAGGCCTCGAAATCCCAGGCGAAAAATCATACAGGTTGGGTGCCGCATAATTCCTCATGGGGATGTTACGATCCACAGCTAGGAAAAAAGGATCCTGCGCTAGCCTAATAGCCTCTTGATTTACTACTGGAATCGCATTGTCGTTATTATCTGCCATACTTGCTACTTTCTTTCACCTTATCCGATTCTGACGTGCCCATGCGCGAAAGGTATGCTCAAACTCAGGGTCAGCTTTGAATTCTGGTTCAGCATCAGTACTCATAAACTGTCAAGCTGCTCTCCGCATTGAGTAGCCAGTACAACGAGATCTGTCCCGCAAAACACCACAAACACACTCCAACAATAAACCATTAACCAATCCTCGGCAACAACGCCATAAACTTGTAACGCAATTTTTTTTTATCTATCTAATATGATGCAAGGTTGCGTTCATGCCATAAACTTGATGACATAGATTCTATGCGTTGATATATGATACTACTTCTAGATATGTGTTATTAATGAATGTTCGTGTAGTATGTTGTGCGTTGTCACAAGTTTCCTTGCATTGAAACCAAGTATAATTTCACCGCAAGTTTCTCAGTATGATCCAAGGTCGAACACAGGGACTATTTTCGGTTATTGCATTATGTTTGTGATACATGCGACCATGGGTTTTTCAATTTATAAAAGAGTTTTGTGTACAAGTAATTAAACATGCGATAAAGTAAAGTAAAGCGGTAAAAATGCAATAATAACATAAATTGCATTAAAGTAAATTACGATAAAATAAATCTAAGCTAAGATGATACAAGATACAGGTTTCATGATACAAGATACTGCGGTCAAGGCTGGCCGTGAAAATTATACAAAGATCGTGTAATGCGATGAAAAGTCTTATGTGTGAAGCAGAAATAGAGAAGATAATTAATACAAACATCGCAAGTTCCTTAATTGAGTTCAAGATATAAATACGGTTCCATTTTTCCCTTGGCGTACACCTCTCAGTGATCGACTGCATTCCCACATCTCTGTGGTGAAATAGGGACAAACGTAATGAACACAAGGTTGCTTCCATCTCTGGAAGTACTACTTGCTTTAGTTAACGCATTCTTCTAAACACATTTATCTCTTTAGCACAAATTAAGTTACTCGTTTAATCCATATTAATTACTAAGGTATTAAGAAAGCTTTATGGAGAAATTGATTAATGGAGGAGCGGAAATAGACAGAAAAGTGGAAATAAAAGTGATCGAGACATTCAATAACACTATTTAACGTCCGATATATGATTTGTGAATGAAGAGATTAAGAGAATGAAATAAACGCCAATGTCTTGATGCCGATCTGGATGGAGATTTGCTTGCCGGTGTAGGTGGATCGTGCAGAAGGATGAGCTTTCCTCTCAGGCTTGCTCAACCGGTAGCAGGGATCAAGCACAAAGATTCACGACGGGGATCTGGCAGAATCGCACTGAAACTCACCTCTCGGCCTTGTCTCTTCCCTTCTCGGATTTCTTCCAATCAGTACTCAACTCAGCCTCTCTCTCTCAATGATCTAGTATCAATTAGCCCTCGTATCAAGTATATGTTCTTTGAATTCAATGGGGGTATTTATAGGTGAAAAGCTTTGACTCTTGGCTTGTGGACCCCACTTCTTTTTATGAAAATTCTAAAGATGGAGGAATAAATATTCCTTCTGTTATGCAATCAGACCGTCAAATCTACACAACGGTTAGTTGTACACGTGTCACAATCCTCCGCGTTTGTGTTGCTCAGCTGCATCTTCCGATCGATTGCTCGCATGCGTTGCTGTTTTTCTTGCCACATGCGGTTGAAATTTAGGTCGGAATCGACTGTAGCATTGCGCCGTCATTGCGTTAATCGTCTTTTCATTTTTGATTGACGAGCGCAATGTGACAGAGATGCGTTGTTCAATTTCTCATTGAGCCTTGATCGCAAGCGGTGACTTGGTTTCCTGCAAAACAGTAGTAGAAATATCCTCTTCTACCATCTTAATGATGTTAGTGGGTGTAATTACGTTAATTTATATTTATTGTATTTCTGAGCTAATTTTCAAACAATCGACGCATATTCCTTCTCTTTTGGCTGCAATATCTGAATAAGGCAGCATAAATAACTTGTATTTCTACAAGTTATCATCTTGTAAGCCCAAAAAGCATTGTTGAGGCACGTGCTCCAATTCTTCCTTTTTGTGTTGACGGTTTTCTGAAGGATACTCTTAACCTCTAGATTGGATATTTCTGCTTGACCATTCTTCTGAGGATGGTACAGAGTGGAAACTCGATGATGGACTTCATACTTCTTAAGAAGAGTCTAAATGTTTGGTTACAAAAGTGTTAACCCTAGCCATGATTATGTCTTAAGGAATATCAAACCTGGAAAATATGTTAGGAATACTAAACCTGAAAAATATGTTAGCTTTTAAAAATCCTGAAACAATAGCAGCATTGTCAATCCTAGTGGGGATAGCCTCAACCCACTTCGTTATATAATCCACAACTAACATTATATACAGATACCCATAAGAAGAGGGAAAGCATCCCATGAAATCCATACCCTAGATATTAAAAACCTCACACACAAGAATAGAGTTAAGTGGCATTTCATTCCTTCTAGAAAAGTATCATGACTTCTAACATGTCTCACAAGATTTACAAAACACATAGCAATCAGCAATTAAAGAGTTCCAAATCAATCCACTATCTAAAATCTTCCTAGCAGTTCTTTTAAGGCTAAAATGCCCACCACATGCCAACTCATGACAGAATCAAAGTACGAACTCAAATTCCTCATTTAGGACATAACTCTTAATGATTTGATCAGAGCAAATCTTCCAAAGGTATGGTGGATCCCAAACAAAGTATTCCGAATCACTCCTTAATTTAGCTTTCGTAGAACGAGGCATATCATGAGGGAACTTACCAATCTCCAGGAAATTTACCATGTCAGCATACCATGGAATTGATATGGTCATCTAGAACAGATACTCATCTGGAAAATCCTCTCATACAGGTGTAGGATCTCCTTCTTGCACGATCCTGCTCAAGTGGTTTGCCACTAAGTTTTTTGCACCTTTCCTATCCTTGATGGTCAGATTAAATTCCTAAAGGAAAAGAATCCAACGAATAAGTAGAGGTTTGGACTCCTTTTTGTCCATGAGGTACCTAAGAGTAGAATGATCAGTATAAATCGTAAAAGGAAAACCAAGAATATAAGATCAAAATTTGTCTAAAGCGAAAATAATTGCCAAAAACTCTTTCTCCATCGTGGTGTAGTTGATATGGGTAGGATTGAGGGTCCTCAATGCAAAATAATACATGGCTTTTCTTGTCAACCCGCTGTCCCAAAACTGCTCCAACTACTAGATTACTAGCATCACACATTATCTCGAATGAAATGTCCCATCGTGGGGGTTGAAGAATCGGGGTGGTGGTCAACATTTCCTTCAAGGTGTCAAAGGCCTTTTGACACTCTTTATCAAACTTAAAAGGCACATCTTTCTGCAACAATGTGGATAGAGGAAGAGCCAACTTCGAAAATTCCTTGATAAAATGTTTGTAAAAACTTGCGCTACCAAGAAAATAACGAATTTCCCTAATACAAGTAGGATAGGGAAGGTTAGTAATGACATCTATCTTTGCCTTGTGTACCTCAATACCTTGCATAGAAACTAGATGTCCTAGCATAATACCATGTGAAGTCATAAAGTGGTATTTGTTATAGTTAAACACAAGATTAGTTTCAATGCAACATTTCATCACAAGACTGAAATTATTCAAACAAACATTGGAAGACTGTTCATAGATTGTAAAATCATCCATAAAAACCTCAATGCACTTTTATGTGTAATCAGAAAAAAATTTCATCATGCACCTTTGGAATGTACCTAGGGCATTGCAAAGCCCTAATGGCATCCTCTTAAAGGCGTAGGTCCTATAAGCGTAGGTAAAGGTCATCTTTTCTTGGTTTTCTTGTGCGATCAAGATTTGGTAAAATCTTGAGTGCCCATCAGGAAAACAAAAGAATGGCTTCCCAACAAGTCGTTCCACCATCTGGTCAAGAAAAGGAATAAGAAAATGATCCTTTTTAGTTACCTCATTAAGCTTTCGAAATTCGATGCACATCCTCCATCCATTCTGAACGTACATCGGTACCATCTCACCTTTATCGTTCTCCACAATTGTCATGTCAGTCTTCTTTAGTACCACGTGAATAGCACTTATCCACTTACTTTAGTTATTGGGTAAATGATACTGGCCTTATTGAGCATGATGATTCCTATAAGAACAACCTCCTTCATCGTGGGGTTGAGCCTTCTATGAGGTTAAATTTTGGCTTTGGCTCTGTCCTCTAAGGTTATCCTATGCATGCAGAAGGAAGAACTTATACCTTTAATATCGTCAAGAGTCCATCCAATGGCTTTCCTATAAGTTTTCAAAGTCTCAACCAAACAGTCCTCTTGGATGGGTGTCAATTCTCTGGAGATTATAATCGAAAAGGTGTTTCCTTTACCCAGGTACACGTACTTCAGATGACTAGGGAGGGCTTTCAACTCAATCCATTGTACCTCTAAATCAACAAGATCAAAGTCAGAAGAAGGTTGTTCAGGGTTGCTAACATAAACAGAAAAAATAGATAAATCATGCGAATCCAAATCAATACATGGAGCAATTGATGACATGCAGAAATGCATGTCATCTTAGGCCTTTTACTTAGAATTATGAAGGTTGTTAAGCAGAATATGTGGCAATTGTGCTAGGAATTCACGAGAAATTGAGCTTGCGGCATTCAGCATTAAGAATCTCGGCTAACCCATTATTATGCATTCAATGTTCTATTTTTGTAGCTAATACAGAAAGTGGACGCAAATGCGAAAATCGGACCATCCATAGACGACCGCATGTGCAGAAACTCTCCATCGCAAAGGCGAACGCGTCGATCAATGCATGGATGTTGCAATAATTAGTCGTATGCATTCATCGCATAGGAGTTGCGCTCGTCAAGCGATTGCGGTCATCATGTAGAGTTGCGGTATTAAGTGAATGCGGTCATTGAATGATTGCGGCTATGCGATAATACATACTAATGGGATCAACGCAAGGTTAGTGGAATGAACGCATCAACGCATCTACCTTGAGAAAATCAAAAGATGATGTTGACATTTCACCTACCACGTCGTTAGTGACAGAGGTTCAGAAAGGACTAACGCACTGAATGTCAGACTCAGAGCAGTCCAATTAATGCTGTCAGCGACCCAAGCTCTATAAATAGAAGCCGATGAGCAGAAATTCAACTAATCCGAGGATTTTCCCCGTGATCCAACAAAATGCGTGAGAAGACACTTGAGAGTTCTTCACCTCCTTCATCCATTCCAAGTGACAGTTGAAGCCTTCGACCAGAGCTAGATCTCGGGAGAGTCAGCTCACCGCCCATCCATGGCACCACCAGCAGCCTTGACGCACATCCGCTAGAAGCAAGTTTTTGCTTTCAACCGGTCATTTCATTTCCTTTCTTTTCTTATATTGTATTGTATGACATTTTGTGATTAAGGAATTAACACAATTTGTTTTCAATGCATTTATCTATTTCCTTCGACTCTATCTCCATCTTCTTTGCTTAGCATCTTTACTTTCATTGCAACACTTAGTGGGATTGCTTAGGTATTGCATACTTAGTCATGTGGATTAGAGATATGAGGCATGTAGCAACCCACCGAGAGGTATGCATTGTGTGAGTGTCTGAGTAACCTTATTTGCTTGGTGTGAAGCTTCGACAATGCCTGTCTATAGGCTAACGCATTGCTTGTCTATGAGTAAAGTCAGCAACAACCAACTGCCCGGGAGGGTAAGTGGTTGATCGTATTAAACAATGTATGCATTGTTCACTAGGGATAGGAACAATCTTAGGTCAGCAAAGTTCATGTGGTTACCTTATCCTATGAGCGCTTCATTCATCATTTAGGCATACTTGGAAGAGTAGTCTAAAACAAAAATCTAAGACTCGGGAGAGCGGATTAGAACGCATAGGCAAGAATGGAGATCTTAGAGATAAGCTCTGTTTACTTCACATAGCGTATGCATCCTACAAATTGGATATTATATGTGTCCAGGAAGTAGGATAAAGGGTTATGCAGCAGCCATGCTCATGCGGCAGGAGCTAGTGAGCTGGCTATGGAGGTCTAGGCAGGCATAGGCTTCTCGAAAATATCGCAAATACACCGCATACGTCCTAGAGTTAGGTTTACGTGTGTGTAGCATGATTGCATGGCTTGCGTTGACTAAGGTTGCCCTTGCGGTCACTCTTAAGGGTTGCAATAAAATCATCTCCGCATTTTATCTATTTTTTCATTCATTAATTCATGTCAAGAATTGTCGTATCTCTACCTCTCATGCATATTCTCATTGCATTGTCTGTTAGATAGGAGTAGGAGTAGGGTTAACTTAGTAACCTCTCTTCCATTCTTTTATTTAAACTGCCGCATGCACATTACCGCATACATATAGCTACAAGTCCCTGTGTTCGACCTCGGATTACCTAAGAAACTTGCGTTCATGTTATACTTGGTGTGAACACAAGAAAACTTGTGGCAGGACACATGGTCATCGCATACATTCATTAACGCATTATCATTCTAACGTGTGACCATCGATGCATGACTATCAATGCATATCTTAAGAACATGCATCGCATACTGCATCCAAAGGATTTTAGTTGTCGAGTAAAATTGACTTCTAATTTCCCGTCACCAAGTTTTTGGCGTTGTTGTTGGAGACTTGGCAGTTATTGTTTGTTAAGTTTTATGTCTCTGCGAGCAAACTTTTTATCTTAGGAGTATTGCAGTTTGTGCGACCAGGTTACAAATAATACTGAAGTGTAGGCGATACGCTGAAAGCCAGTATTGACCCCAAGGTAGAAGGGCAATCAGTCGCAGAAGAGCTGAAGGTAATTCTAAGCACATGGTGGCCAACACGAGCCCAACAATTGTCGGAAGTTCCAATGGTCAAGGCAACTTGACCCAAGCAGTTGAGAGCCATCTTCTGCATGGAAGACTCCTTGCGGTGACAACATTCTATTTTTCCAGGGATGTCTTCTACTCTATCTTTAACTTGCTTTCTTAGTATAGGTTATTTTTATTCTCATTATTATTTTGGATATATGGCTGCTTCCTTGGTTTGTGGTACGTTTTCTCTTGTAGGTGCAACAATAAGTCTCCTTAGTTCGTAGAACAACGGAAGAATTCCTTTCATCCTCCAACGCATGGCTTCGATCGCGTGGATTCCAACACATGATCACATGCATTATTCCACCTAAGGTCTTTTCCTGTTATCTTGTATACCTTATCCTTTTGAAATTTTTTCTTTCCCAATTGTGTTGTTTTGAGATGTTTCTATGATGGTACGTATAATTCACCGCATCTTATAACTAATCAAACAATGCATTCTTTACTTTTATTAGCCTCTTCAAATTTTGAAAGTTTTTAAGTTTTATTTCATGCAAACCTTTGTTCAAAAATTTATTATCGCATTCTTGTAATTTTGTTTTTAGCTTTGCAGTGAGAACGCTGCTAACCTCTAAGTTTGGGGGTGGCAGCGGGCGCATTAACGCAACTCCTTTGTCCGGCGCAAGCCAAATCAAACGAGACAAGAGTTTAGTTGAATATGGAATGCAACCGAAGTTGGATGCCCGCATGACACATGTGGGGGTAAGCCAAAACGAAAGGCATAACCAAATTCAACGTCGCATTTGAATAAGTCATCGCAAAGTTTTGAATTATTTTGATGAATGCATTCTCAAAGGCTAAACGCAAAATTGTGGTGAATGAATAAAATGTTTTTTAGCAAAGGCTTGCCGGATTTAAACTTAGAAAAGATCCTTTTGAAGAAGCAGCCAAAATGGAGGAGAGCATTGCAGTGATGGTCAGAGGTGTGTGTAAATTATATTCTGAGAAGCTGGTCATCGCAAAAGAAAGCATGAAGGTGAATTAGAATTTCTTGAGTATAACGCATGCTTGAGGACAAGCATGATTTTAAGTTTGGGGGTGTGATGACATGCAGAAATGCATGTCATCTTAGGCCTTTTACTTAGAATTATGAAGGTTGTTAAGCAGAATATACAGCAATTGTGCTAGGAATTCACGACAAATTGAGCTTGCGGTGTTCAGCAGAATCTCGGCTAATCCGTTATTATGCGTTATTATGCGTTCAATGTTCTATTTTTGTAGCTAATACAGGAAGTGGACACAAATGCGAAAATCGGACCATCGCATAGACGACCGCATGCGGAGAAACTCTCCATCGCAAAGGTGAATGCATCGATCAATGCATGGATGTTGCAGTAATCAGCTGTATGCGTCCATCGCATGGGAGTTACGCTCGTCAAGCGATCGCGGTCATCATGTAGAGTTGCAGTATTAAACGAATGCGGTCATTGAATGATTTCGGCTACGCAATAACGCATAATAATGGGATCAACGCAAGGTTGGTGGAATGAACGCATCAACGTATCTACCTTGAGAAAATCAAAAGATGATGTTGATATTTCACCTACCATGTCGTTAGTGGCAGAGGTTTAGAAAAGACTAACGCGCTGAATGTCAGACTCAGAGCAGTCCAATTTATGCTGTCAGCGACCCAAGCTCTATAAATAGAAGCCGATGAGTAGAAATTCAACTAATCCGAGGATTTTCCCCGTGATCCAGAAAAAATGCGTGAGAAGACGCTTGAGAGTTCTTCACCTCCTTCATCCATTTCGAGTGACGACCGGAGCCTTCGATCGGAGCTAGATCTCGAGAGGGTCAACTCCACTGCCCATCCATGGCACCACCGATAGCCTTGACGCACATCCGCTGGAAGCAAGTCTTTGCTTCCAGTCAGTCATTTCATTTTCTTTCTTTTCTTATATTGTATTGTATGACATTTTGTGATTAAGGAATTAATACAATTTGTTTTCAATGCATTTCTCTATTTCCTTCAACTCCATCTCCATCTTCTTTGCTTAGCACATTTACTTTCATTGCAACACTTAGTGGAATTTCTTGGGTATTGCATACTTAGTCATGTGGATTACGGATATGAAGCATGTAGCAACCTACCGAGAGGCGGGCGTTGTGTGAATTTGCTTAGTGTGAAGCTGTGGCAACACCTATCTATATGCTAACGCATTGCTTATCTATGAGTAAAGTCAACAACAACCAACTGCCCGGGAGGGTAAGTGGTTGATCGCATTAAGCAATGTATGCATTTTTCACTAAGTAAGTGGTTACCTTATCCTATGAGCACTTCATTCATCATTTAGGCATACTTGAGAGAGTAGTCTAAAACACAAATCTAAGACTCAAGAGAGCGAATTGGAACGCATAGGCAAGAATGGGGATCTTAGAGATAAGCTCTGTTTGCTTCACACAGCGTATATACCCTACAGATTGGATATTGCATGCATCCAGGAAGTAGGATAAGGGGTATGCGGCAGCCATGCTCATGCAGCGAGAGTTAGTGAACTAGTTATGGATGTCTATGCAGGCATAGGCTTCTTGGTAATATCGCAGATACATCGCATGCGTCTTAGAGTTAGGTTCACGTGCGTGTAGCATGATAGCATGGCTTGCGTTGACTAAGGTTGCCCTTGTGGTCACTCTTAAGAGTTGCAATGAAATCATCTCCGCATTTTATCTATTTTTCCATTCATTTATTCATGTCAATAACTGTCGTATCTCTACCTCCCATGCATATTCTCATTGCGTTGTCTGTTAGATAGAAGTAGGAGTAGGGTTAACTTACCAACCTCCCTTTCATTCTTTTATTTAAACCGCTGCATGCACATTACTGCATACATATAGCTACAAGTCCCTATGTTCGACCTCGGATTACCCGAGCAACTTGCGTTCATGTTCTACTTGGCGTGAACGCAAGAAAACTTGTGGCAGGACGCATGGTCATCGCATACATTCGTTAACGCGTTATCATTCCAACGCATGACTATCAACGCATATCTTAAAAACATGCAACGCATACCGCATTCAAGGGATTTTAGTTGTCGAGTAAAATTGACTTCTAATTTCTCGTCACCAGCAATCAGTTGATCATAATCATCATGATCATGCAAAACAATCTCATCCACTATATTATCTGTTTCAATCATGTAAAGAGACAAATATTCCTCAGGAAATTTCATAGCATCGTACATATTAAATGAACAAACTTTTCCATCAAACTCCATAGAAAGATATCCTTTATCAACATCAATTTTTGTTTTTACTGTTTTCATAAATGGTCTTCCTAACAGAATTGTAGAAGAAGAAGGTGAACATATCTCATCCATTTTCAGAGTATAGAAGTCAACAGGGAAAATCAAATCCTTTACTTGCAACAGAACATCCCCAGCTATCTCTAGAGGCTGAATGTAAGCTCTATCAGCTAACTAAATGCATATGGCAGTTTTTTACAAATCATTTAATTTAAGCTCTTCATTCATATGATACGACATAACATTAATAGAAGCTCCTAAATCAAGCATAACATGCCTTATCACTCTATTACCAATGATACAAGATAAGGTAAACATACCTAGGTCTTGGCATTTCTTAGGGCATATTATGTTTAAACAAAGTCGAAACATTTTTACTTACTACAATCTGCTCATTGTCCTTACCTATCCTCTTCTTTGTGCAAAGTTCTTTAAGAAACTTAGCGTACCTTGGAATTTGCTGGATCGCATTCAAGAGGGGAATATTATTTGAACCTTTTTAAACATTTCGATCAGTTCTTCATCCTTATTTTTTCTGCTTCAATTTTGCTAACCTACTAAGAAAAGAAGCCTTAGGTATATAAGGTTCAATTGAAGGCAAGGGGGAAATATATACCTTAGAAGTAGATGGGTGTGCCTTAGATTCAATCTCATTTTTCTCATGTTGCTGGACTTCCTCATTGGACTTACCAGATGGTGGTGGGATGTCTGAAGAGGGTTAGGTGGTGGAAGCTCCTTCCTACTCCTGAATGTGATGGCACTCACATTTGTCCGGTTGAGCGGGTAGCTTCCCCAAAGTGGCTAATTGTGTGACTTCAATGCCCAAATTTTCCATCCTCGTTCTGGTCTCTTGCTGCAATGCCTTGGTATCATGTGACAACTGGATGGAATCCTTTTGCAGCTGATGAATATCCTGTTGGAATTTTAAAGAGTGGTCAGCCAAAGATTTAACAATATCCTCCAATGACATACCTGAAGAGGATAATGATGATGATTGATTGGAGTGACTGAAATTGTGATGCCTTTGACCTTGACTTTCCATTTGAGGTTGGGGTGATCTCGCCATCCTGGGTTATATACTGGAGCATGAGGGTCATACTTCCTCTGGTAACCCCCAACTGCATTTACTTGGGCCTGAGGATATGCATCAGAAGAGTTTCCAATTGCTCCACAAGCCCTACAACCCTTCACTTGTGTTACTCCTCCTTGAGCCATCTGTGTCATAAGAGTAGTCAAGTTAGAAAGTTTGGACCTTAATTCTTTTACCTCATAAATAAAAGATAAATCAATTTCAACAACCCTGATCCAAAAATTTTGATCGTTCTTAACCATGCGTGAGATTAATTCATGAGCCTCATTCGACGTTTTATCAGCAAGAGCACCACCACCACTAGAATCAATGGAACTCTTGTCACTAGAAAGTAAACCACTATAGAAGTACTGGATTAATAACTAATAAGATATTTGTGATGCAGAAAACTAGCACACAATCTTTTGTATCTTTCCTAGTATTCAAACAGTGTTTCACCAACAAATTGTTTAATTCCATAGATGTCTTTTCTAATAGAATTGGCTCTAGAAGCTGGATTTTTTTTTTTTTTCAAGAAATCTCCATTTCAATTCACTCCAAGTAGTAATAGACCCTGGAGCTAAGTAATATAACCAATCCTTAGCATCATCCTATAACGAGAAAGGAAAATCCCTAAGTTCAATTGTTCTATTGTAACTCCATGAGGCCGCATACTTACGCACACCGTATGGAATTCCTTGATATGTTTGTGTAGTTCTCCTAAAATCCCCCTGGAGATTGCCAATAGGTTTATCAGTCCTGGCTTGAGTTCGAAATGTATGGTGGTAAGAGGAAAGACTATGCATAGGGCTATTGATCCATGTCTCGTTCCGCTAGCCCCCTCAGACTTTTCTCTCAGACCTCTTCTCCCATTGCTCCTATTAGATTGTTAGAAACTTGATGTTCTTTTCCTTCCAATGTCTCTCTTCTGTGCTCCCTTCGGATTCTCCTCTCCTCTTGAGCAATATCTGTAACAAAAGTAAGATCTGCCTCCCAGAGGAGTGGGTCATAAACCAAAGGAAATCAGCACACACACTTTTTTTTTTATATATATGCAGAATCCTAAAATTCCCCTGGCTAATTACCAAGTTTCCCTGGCAACAATACCAATTTTGTTCAGACATCAAATTTAATAGAAACATTGCCGCACATGATCAATGACTCAAACAAATAAATATAATCACTGATCCTATACCTATACCCAAAAGCGTAGTAAAACCAGAAAGAACGTGGTCAAATCCACAAGGAAACTGTCGACTAGCAAGGTTAATTAAAGAATTCCATGTGACGGGGGTTTTTGTTGGATTTGTGAAAACAATTATTAAAACGTAACATACGATGGAAAGAAACAAGAATGAGCACACAAATGGGTTGGATTAAATTGATGGAAAGAGCCTTTGGGAGTAGTATGTATGTTTAATTTTCTATCATTAAGCACTAATTAATCATACAAAATTAGTGAACACCTCAATCTATTAGAGAATCTAATAGCCCAAATAGCCAAATTTGATATTAAACCAAATTAGCCCTAATTTAATTTAAAACTCTTCTTTCTCAGCAAAATCCAAGTTAAAACCAAATTGCATTACGAAAGGGTTCAAATGTCGAGACATACTACAAGCCGGAAAGTCATATCTTATAGCATGATTAATTGAGACAAATTAAATTAGGGCACACATGAGTTAGGTCAGAAAAAGTCTTAACTTTATACATGCGATCCAAATTTGTGCAACAAAATCAACAATTTTGCATAGGCTATGATGAGTTTTCAAACAAGAAACTTAAACAAATCGACTTGTCAGATCCATTCAGAAAAATTCTATTCAATATGAAACAAATCAACCCAATGAGTTCACAAAAATTCAGTACAATCAACTAGAAACCTTCAAACATACAACTAATCTAGGAAGAGTTTACCTAGTCTTGCATAGCCTATGGAAAATCAATGAATAAAGAGGAAAGAATGTTGAATATGGTGAAACTTGCCCAGAAAATCAACCTAAAAACGTTCTCACTCTGTATTTTTTTCAGTTGGAACAGAAACTTTTCATTTATAGAACGAGCTCAGCATCACAACACTATTTGGAGCGTTACAACACTGTGGCGAAATCAGACCTTGAACATCAGGGAGGCATCACAACACGGCTTCGACGTTCGGTTGTGCGTGCGCGAAAGCAATTTGTCCGTTAAAGTTCATAACATTGCAACGTTGCCTTGTTTGATAGCTAATGTCCAATAGCATCGAGCTGGAGCATTGGCGGGGCGTTGCAACGCTGACTGCTTGTCCAGAATTCGATGTTTATTGCCTCTTAGCATCAGACAATGGTTAGGGGAGGGTTGTAACGTTGCCCTCAAGGGCAGTTTGATCATTTTGATGTCTCTACTCAATATGGTTCATCCAACTCTCGACTTTGCTATATTTCGGGTCAGTTTTCATCTTGGCAATACGCTTACTCAATGGGATCGACTTACCTACAAAATAAGTCAAATAGAGCAAAAGAATTATTCAAAACAATAGGATTAATGACATAAAATTAGCTATTTTTTTAGAACTAACACTGGTTCCAAACATAGTTGGCTCATTTACAATCGTGGGAGGATTAAAGGAAGGAAGTATGGGTGAGCGGAGAGGAGGGGGTTGAGGGCTTTGCATTTTGCCGATTTAATCCCTATGTGTTTCATCTTGGGGCGTTGGTGTTGGGTATTATTCCTAAAACTCATAGTTTGTAAACATTAGAAATTATTCTAAGAATTCAATAAAGTTGTTGTTGAATATATTGTTTTTCAGAAATCCAATAAACCCCTTGACTATTATATGAGTACTTGAACTTTATGTGGAGATATACAAGTGGATCAGGTTCGAGTAAATAGTCAAAATGATCTATAGTATATGAATAAGGTTAGGTACCTTATTCTGGTAACACTATTGGATGCGGCCTACTCTATAGTTATTACAAAGTGTTGTAAAGTGCTACATACGAAGTGATCCTAATTCATGCATGTTGAGACATGAGAAGTGGGGGTGTCCTGTTCAAATGAGTTTTGTGCAAGATCAGACCACGAACTTGTCACTCTTACTTTATAACGTTGTTTACTGTTTAAGACTGACAATTTCAAAGCGATGACCTAGGTAACTTAACCTTAATCCTGAGCTAACTATGAACTCCTATTTGTTCAGGATTATCCTTTGATCTGCAAACGGTGGGAGTAGACCAATTGCCTCTGCTCAATAAGCTTACCATTTTGGGGATAAGACTGGATAAATAGCTGGGAACATAGGCTGCAAGAGGGAATTCACTCCTAACCAATTAGGGTTAGTAGAGAAGTTGTTCCCTTTAAGTACTGATTCTGGATCTTGAACAAGAGGTCTCACCCTCTCATTGGCCTAAAAGGGATTCGATTTGTTGATTGGATCACAAATAAATTGTTCATTAGGGGATCAATGGAACTTAAGGAACAAGAGGTCATTTCGGGGGTAAAACAAAGATTCAACCCAGCCGTTATTACGAACAACCTGTGAAGGGTTAACTTACTAATCATGGTTATATCGAATGGACATAATATATCTACAGTGAGGGAAGTTCAGCTGTGGGCTTTAGTGGAATCACTTATTAATTAACGAATGGGGGTTAGATCGGTCTAATGAGTTTAGCCGATTAATCTCGGATCGTTGGAGCCCATGATCTGTAGGTCCGCGAGGTCCCCCTACTAGCTCGTAAATGGGTACACTTTAGGGTAGCTTGAGAAATTAATTTGAAACGTTCAAATTAAACGGAACAAGAAAATAAATATTTAAATATAATTTAAATATATAAAGATGATAATCGTGCAAAAATTAATTTAATATTTTATATTAAATTAATTGATTTCTTTAATTAATTTAAGAAATCCATTTTTAAATTAAAATTATTTAAAAGTCATTTTTTGTTTTAAAAAGGAATTGGAAATTCGTTTGCATGGGTTGCACATAATGGAAAAGGAGTTTTTTCCATTATCATCATCTTTATGCTCACACACAAACCATGATCTTCTCTACCTTGATTCTCCAAGCATGAGCTGCAAGCCATGCACTTCATCTCTTTGCATGTTCATCTTGATATATAAAGAAGATTGCAGTTGTTGGAGAATGATGATGGATACAGAATTTTGAGAGAAAAATCGTGGTGAAGAAGAAGTTGTCTTCTTTAACTTGTTGCTATGAGCTTCCCTTGTTTCTCCACATCTACAAGTTGTTCTTGAGTCCCACAACTCTGCCTAAAGCTCCAAGAGCATAGTAGGGAAGGCTTTGAGGTGGTTCACGTTGTTAAGTGAAGATAGCAGCTGAACAGTTGTTTTCTTAAAGAGTACTTCAAAGGTATGTTCTGAAAACCTATTTTTATGAACAACATGTTTTAGTTTTTACCAAAATTAGTGAATTAGCATGCTTATGGATCCTTGATACTTCCGCTGCATGTTATTTAACTCTAACAGTTGGATCAATTGAGCCATCAACATGGGTTAAAGTTAAGGAAAAGAGAGATAAGTTGAGGTCCACGATAGTGGTGTCCTCGTACTCTAATGCCAATTCAGCTTCAGGCTCTTGCTCTTGTGAAGCTTTATCGACTTGGTTCATTTTTGGAAGGCTTGACACGTATTTTTTTTGCCGTTCATTTTAAAGGTTGAAGTGTTGATGCCTTGGGTTGGGAAGGCAGGGTTGGTTGGTTAAGCGAGCCTCAAAGCAGACACCTGATCAGCTTGATGTCCATTAAACCTTCAACTTCTTCAGAGTCATCCTCAAGAAGGATGCCCTCACATTCACATAATGCACATACTAGCCATGGAAAACAAAGCTACTCGCATGGCTTCCCTTTGACTGCTTTGATTTGCTCCACAATGATTTTGCCTATGTCGAGGGGGATGTGATGCATGATGTAGTAGATGGCTAAGACTCGCTCCCTTGAAATAGTTTCCTATGCATGATGCAGTAGATGGCTAAGGCAGGAGTTTACAACTCACTCAGGATTCAGGTCATGTTACCTATGGTCATCCTGGTGAAATGTAAGTCTCTATTATGAACACCATTATATAGTGAGACTAAACATTTCCTGGTCCAGTCTTATTCAAACTCCTTTGTATAGAATATCCTTGCTCGCATGTCTATACATGAATTATCAGGATCAGATCATTTGTAGCACTTTACAACAATTGTAACACCTACAACTATACAGATGGATCCTATTGAAGTGATAACCTAAATGGTATGTAGTAGATGGATAAGGTTGGGTACCTTATCCTGGTAACACTACGAATACGGTCCACTTTGTAAATATTACAATTATTGTAAAGTGCTACAAATGATCTGATCCTGATCATTCATGTAAATACATGTGAGTGGAGATATTTTATATAAAAGAGTTTGTATAAGACCGGACCACGAAATGAATAGTCTCATTATATAACATTGTTAATAATAGAGACTTATATTTCACCAGGATGACCATAGGTGACATGACCTGAATCCTGAGTAAGTTGTGAACTCCTACCTATGAAGCGGTCCTTTGATTTGTATGGGTGTGAGTGGCCAGATTATCGACTTAATAAGCCTACCATTTTGGAGATCCGTCTAATTAGGTAGTTGGGAACACAGCTACACAAGATGAAATTCACTCCTTCACTAATGTCGGGGTAGGTAGATAAATTGTTCCACTAAGGGTTGATTTTGGGGCTTGAACAATGTGGCACCACACCCTCTCTTGGTCCGAGAAGGGTTTGGTCATAGTTAGACTATGACTTATTGTTCATTAGAGGGATAAGTGGTACTTAAAGAGTTAGATGTAACTATAGGGGAAAAACAGTAATTTTTGGCTCAATTATACTTACGAGCAATTTCTGAATGGTCATCATACTGTTGACTAGTTATATCCAATGGATACAAAAATATATATGTAGTGCAAAGAGTGCAATTGTGGTCTCTAATGGAGTGATCACCAGTTAATGGATGTGGAATAATTTAATTAAAGAAGTTTAATTAATTATTCAAGTACCACTGAAGTTCAATCTAGAAGTCCATAAGGTCCCCTCTGTAGCTCAACGGGGATTATTGAGAATTAATTTTGAATTAATTTGAATTGTTCAAACTATGGATGGAATTAATTTTTTATGATATAATTAATTTAAATTAATTATATGTGATATAATTAACATGATGTATTTGAAACATTATAGTATAAAGTTTATTTGAGAGGAATTAAGTATTTGAATATGATTCAAATATTAATTATATAGATGAGACTCATATAATTAAATTTAATAAAAATGTGATTTATATAAAATACCATACATTATTGAAAGAAATAAAAACTATAGGTTATGTGTTATATTTGATATAATATATAGTTTAATATTTACTATATGATAACTTATCACATATATATAAGCTTCTTTTCATAACTTAAGTCCTCGTTCAACCGCAAGGGCTCAAATTCACCACGTGGGACGGATCTGTCACATACCTCCTCAACATGAAGACATGAAAAACATTATGGACCGCAAAGAGTGACAGTGGCAAAGGCAACTGATAGGTCACAGGGCCAATCTGCTTCAAGACCTCGAATGGCCCAACGAAACACCGACTTAGCTTTCCCTTCCTTCCAAACCTCAGAACGTCTTTCATTAGAGCTACTTTCAGGAAAACTTTATCTCCTGCCTCGAACTCAAGATCTTTACGTCTAACATCGACGTAGTTTTTTTGTCTACTTTGTATCATTAGCATTCGAGCTCTAATCTTCTTCATGGCTTCATTTTTCGTCTTCACTAGCTCAATTCCCACCAACTTTCTTTCTCCAACCTCACCCTAGTAAACAAGAGACCTGCAACTCTTATCGTGCATGACCTTAAATGCCAACATGCAAATAATTGTCTGATAACTGTTATTATATGCAAACTCAACCAACTGCAAGTGAGAGTCCCAACTCCCTGAAAACTCCAACGCACAAGTGCGCAACATATTCTCCAACGTCTGGATCAAGTGCTCTGTTTGCCCATCTGTCTAGGGTGAAGGCTATACTGAAGTTCAACTGAGTCCCCAATGCTGCCTGGAGGCTCTTTCAAAAATTGGAGGTAAAGCGAGGATCTCTACTGGATATAATCGATACTGGCATACCATGCAATCTTACTATCTCCTTCATGTACAACTGAGCCCATTTATTCACCGAATATGAAGGCTTCCTTGAAATGAAATATGCCACCTTAGTGAGTATGTCCACTACAACCCATATCACTGAAAATCCTTTCGCTGACCTAAGTAAACCCATAATGAAATCCATTGAGACACTCTCCCACTTCCATTTTAGTATATTCAATGGCTGTAACAAACCCCCTGGCTTTTGCCTTAAGGCCTTCACCTACTGATAGACCAAATATTTGCTGAAATAATCAATTATCTCCCATTTCATATCGAACCACCAGTAATACTGCTTCAAATCTTAGTACATCTTGGTACTGTCGGGATCTATCGAGAATGAAGAGCTATGAGCTTCTGCCAATAACTTACTTTTAAGACCATTATATGCAGGTACACATATTCGTTCCCTGATACAGAAGGCCATGATCCAAGGACACTAAAAATTCATTGTCTCGACCTAACTCTACTTGACGAATTTTTTGAACAAGGTACAAATTGCCTTGTTGCGCATCAATGATTCTCTGCATCAAAGTCGGTTGTATTGTCAACTGTGCTAGCTGCGAGATGACTTCCTCCACTATTACTGCAATTTTTTATCATTCTAACTCATTACATAGCTGCAGCTATTTAGTGATCAAGGCAGCCAAATGGGTTGTCTTCCTATTTAAAGCATCAGCCACCATATTCGCCTTACTTCGGTGGTATAAAATCTCACAATCATAATCCTTCACTAACTCAAGCCACCTACGTTGTCTCTTGTTTAACACCTTTTGGGTGAAGAAGTATTTCAAACTCTTATGATCAACAAAGGTCTGTATCTTTTCCCCGTCCAAATAGTGTCTCCATATTTTTTACGCAAAGACCACTGTTGCTGCTCTAAGTCATGAGTAGGCTAGTTTCACTCATAGTTCTTCAACTAGAGAGAGATATAGACAACCACTTTGTCGTGTTTCATAAGCATACAACCCAGCCCCTTCTTAGAAACATCACTATAAATCACTTAACTTTCGGAGCCATCTGATACTGTAAGAACTAGTGCATAAACCAACTTTTTCTTAAAACTCTAGAAACTATCCTCACAAATTTTGCTCCAAACAAACGAAGCTCCCTTCTTGGTCAACTAGGTCAATGGGGTGGCTATGTGAGAGAAATTCTCTACAAATCGGCGATAATAACCAGCAAACCCCAAGAAACTGTGCACCTCATCGATTGTGGTAGGGTGGTGCCAACTCATAATTGCCTTAATTTTAGTTGGGTCCACAAAAACTCCATCCTTTGACACCACGTGCCCAAGAAAGGACACCTTATACAGCTAGAATTCATACTTTGAGAATTTAGCATACAGCTTATTCTCCCTTAGAGTTCCTAGGACTTTTCGAAGTTACTCCTCATGCTCTACCTCCGTCTTAGAATAGAAAGATATCGTCGATGAAAACAATCACAAATGTGTCAAGGAAATCTCTGAACACTCTGTTCATCAAGTCCATGAATATCGTTGGAGCATTGGTCAATCCAAACGACATTATAATGATCTTGTAATGTCCATATTAGAATGGAATGCAATCTTAGGGATATCACTGTCTTTTATCCTCAGCTAGTGGTAACCTGACTGGAGGTCAATTTTGGAGAATACAGTAGCTTCTTGTAACTGATCAAACAGATTATCAATTTTGGAGAGTGGATAGTTATTCTTAATGCTTACCTTATTCAACTCTCTATAGTCTATGCATAGGCGTAATTAACCGTCCTTTTTCTTCATGAACAACACTGGCACACCCCACGGTGTCACGCTGGGGCGTATGAAACCCTTGTCAAGTAGCTCTTGCAACTGGGCCTTAAGCTCTTTCAGTTCTATCAGAGCCATTCTATAAGGAGCTTTAGAGATCGGGGTTGTGCATAGTTCTAACTCAATAATGAAATCTATCTCCTTATACGGTGACAACCCTGATAGATCCTCTAGGAAACATCCGAATACTCCCTCATAATTGGCTCAGATGACAAGGTGACCTCGGGGTCTCTAACATCAACCACACTAGCCAATAGGCCCCAAACACCATGACTAACCAGCTTTCTAGCCTTTGAAGCTGAGACTACCCTAGGCAAAATCTCAGTCTTAGCTCCTCTGAACTTAAAGCTAACTTCTGCAGGCAGACTAAACGCAACTTCCTTATGAAAACAATCTATGATCACGTGGTTGGCAACCAGCCAATCCATGCCTAGAATAATATCGAAATCTGTCATATCAAGGACTAACAAAGTTACGTCTAACATACATTCTACTATGACAAGCTGACATGCTTTTACTCTCTGTGCCACATAAATAACATCTCCAAATAGAGTGGAAACTGATAATACATAATGCATCGGGTCTAATTCTATACTAGCATGCTTCACAAACACAACCGATATGAATGAATGCATCGAACCAGAGTCAAACAATACATAAGCATAATGTCCCAAAATGGGAAATGTACCTGTCACTACTGAGTCTGACTTATCTGCCTCATGTCGAGTCATAGCATAAATTCGGTGTTCAAGCTCGAGAATCGATGTCGTTAATTTGACTCTAAATGGAAATAAAAGAAAATTTGTATACACTGAACTACTCCTACTCCTTTTACTTTTAAACCCTAAACTCTATAAAGTAAGCCTAGTTGCACAAAGTTTTTCACAAAGACTTGGTATTGATTATGAGGAGATATATTCTCCAGTGGTGGATGCAATTACACTAAGATATTTAATTGGCTTGACTGTGTATAAAAGTCTTGATATGCATCTTATGGATGTAGTCACAACATAGTTATATGGATCTCTTGATAATGATATTTATATGAGAATCCCATAAGGATTTAATGTACCTAAAACATATACATCAAATTTCCAAGAATGGTATTCAATAAAATTACAGAGATCATTATATGGATCGAAATAATCAGAACGGATGTGGTACAATTGCTTAAGTGGATATTTATTGAAGGATATCAAAATAATCCAATATGTCCATGTGTTTTTATAAAGAAATCACAATCAGAATTTGCTATTATAACTGTATATGTTGATGACTTGAATATAATTAGAACCCACTAAGAGCTTTCAAAGGCAATAGAATATCTTAAGAAAGAATTTGAGATGAAGGATCTCGGAAAAACAAAATTTTGACTTAGTTTGCAAATTGAGCATTTAGCAGGTGGAATATTTATTCATCAGTCAACTTATATAGGAAAAATTTTGAAAAGATTTTGTATGGACAAAGCATATCCATTAAATATTCTAATGGAAATCCGTTCATTGGATATAAAGAAAGATATGAAGAACTTCTTAGTCCTAAAGTACCATATCTTAGTGCAATTTTTGCACTTATGTATCTTGCTAATAATACAAGACCATATATTGCATTTTCAGTAAATTTATTAACTAGATATAGTTCTTCTCCTACAAAAAGACATTGGAAAGGAATTGAGTGTATACTCCGCTATCTCCGAGAAACAATCGATATAGGTTTGTTTTATTCAAATAAATCAAATTTTGATCTAGTTGATTATGCAGATTCTGGATATTTATCTGAACCACACAAAGCTAGATCTCAAACAGATTATTTGTTCACATGTGAAGGAACTGTTATATCATGGTGATCGGTGAAACAGACTATGACAGCCAATTTCTCAAATCATGCTGAAATTCTTGCAATTCATGAGGCTAGTCGAGAATGTGTATGACTAAGGTCAATGACTCAGCATATTCGTGAAGCTTGTCTTCTAATAAAAATCTTTCAACAATATTCTACGAAGACAACACAGCTTGCAAAGACTAAATCAAAGGAGGATATATTAAAGGAGATAGAACAAAGCATATTTCACCGAAGCCTTTCTACACTCATGATCTTGAAGAAAATGGCGACATCACTGTACAACAAATTTGTTCAAATGATAACCTAGCAGACTTATTTACAAAGCCATTACTAACCGCATCTTTTGAAAAAATGGTGCACAACATTGAAATGCAGCGACTCAGCGATCTTAAATGATGCTTTCGTGAGGGGGAGTAAATATATTGTATTCTTTTAGGAGTATATATTATCTGAAATATGTACTTTTTTTTCCCTTTGCTAGGGTTTTTTCCATTGGGTTTTTCCTAGCAAGGTTTTAACGAGACATATTTCATATATATATATATATAGGTATTTAAAGGGGAGTATTATGAATATTATAATAATAAATAGATGTCCATTCTTAGTGTCTCAAAGTTATGTGTCACCCTTCATGTTGTCTATGTACCTTGTAATTATACATGCTTGGTGTCCATATAAGTCCACATACTACTTGCCACTTTGTCTATAAATATAGTGGCAGTTGGTGGATCTTAAAATTACATATACATTGGTGAGAATTCTACTTCAAAATTCCACTAATTTACATATTATCCAATTTTATATTTTAGTTATTTTATATATTTAGTTATTTTATATTATATTATATTTTAGGACCTTTAATTTAATATTGTTGTTTTCAAAACTTATTAGAGAAATATTGTTGTTTTGAAATTTATTAGAGAAATATTGTTGTATTGGGAATTCGAGGCTAGAGGTCGAACGTTGAGAAATCGACTAATGTGGAGGTTGAACGTTGAGAACTCAACGAATAAAGAAAAACTGCCGAAACTTCAACCCTCGACAAGGGAAATCTCGCGAATCTCGCTTAGGTTGTCGAAGGTTGAAGTTTTGACACACATCCACCCTCGAGATTACAGGTTTATTACTTTTCTTTTTCCCTCATAGAGGAAATAGAGTAATGAGATGGTATACTATATGTATCTATGTACTCAAGCTGCTTCTAACAACCTATGCATTTTGTTATCATTTCGAATTAGACGGAGGCTTGTGGGATTAACGTGAGGGGGTGGGGATGGCTATATTTCTGGGAGCGAACTCTAGGCGAATATGAAGTGCATGGATACAAGTTATGCCTTGGAATGAAAGACAATTCCGAATTAGCTTTGTCTACCAACAAAATAGTAGATCCATAATCAAAAAAGTGTTTTTGATTGTTCCAAAAGAAATGAAAGCTAGTAATCATTAATGGAAAAACAACAATAACAGAGAGAGCGAGATATTGAGAGAGAGCGAGATCTTAGGAGAGAGCGAGAGCGAGAGCGAGAGAGCGAGATCTTAGGAGAGAGTGATACTGAGAGAGCGAGATATTAGGAGAGAGCGAGAGTGAGAGAGCGAGATCTTAGGAGAGAGCGAGAGTCTTCACTTTATTTGAACTTTCCATAGAAATATATATGAAAAAAGAGAAAAAAAATAGCTAATAATCATACTATAATTGAATAATCATTAGACTATAATTGAATATATTAGATTATTATACTATAATTGAATAATCATTAGACAACAAATTGAATATATTAGATTATTATACTATAATTGAATAATCATTAGACAATAAATTGAATATAATAGAATATATTAGATACTATAAATTGAATATATTAGATTATTATAATGTAAAACTTTATTGATTACAAAAAAAAAAATATA
Organism: Benincasa hispida; assembly: GCF_027475165.1. Classification (NCBI taxonomy): domain Eukaryota; kingdom Viridiplantae; phylum Streptophyta; class Magnoliopsida; order Cucurbitales; family Cucurbitaceae; genus Benincasa; species Benincasa hispida. Next base: position 35,661,391 of record NC_143487.1, on the reverse strand, counting down.
CAGTAGATTATTATAAAAAAAATATACAATAAATTATAATAAAAAAATTGAATATACAATAAAATGAATATATAATAAAAAAAATTATTTATTATTCAATCCCTAACTATCTGGAGCCCGTCTTAGTAACGAAGGACACTTCCTTCGATTATGTCCTAACTGGTTACAAAATCCACATCGTTGTCGAGTAGCTGGTTCTGTCCAATCCATCTCGTTGTGATAACGTGAACTTTTCGGGTGTCAGTTTATGTTTATCGTGTCGGGTGTCAGTTTCAAATTCAAAAGTTCAACAAAGCAATTGAAGATATCAAAGGAATAAATCGGAGCTGTCTAAGTTTTTTTGACAACATTAGTTTAGAGCAATGGACTTGCACATGATGGAGGATTCAGATATGGGTGGATGACGACAAATCTATCAGAGTGCATAAATGGAGTCCTCAAAGGAGCTCGAATGTTGCCTATAAATGCTCTTGCTCAGATAACATTCTTCAAATGCGTGAACTATTTCGAGAAAAGAAGAGCAGAAATAAGGGATGCATTGGAGCGTCAAGATAAACCCAGGACCTGTTGATCCCGATGTTTTGTACGACCAGTCCATTCATCGATCATATGTTGTATGGCGAGATCGTACTACTGGAGAAATATCTTGCAGACGTCGAGAGGCAGGATTTATTCAGTTGGACTGGCATCTGATCACAGCCTTGGTCGAGAGATGGAGGCCCGAGACGCATACATTCCATATGTCTGTTGGAGAGTGCACTATCACTCTACAAGACATAGAAGTGTTGTTGGGGTTACCTGTTGACGGTGAGCCGGTCACCGGAGTGATGTACGATGACTAGTTAGAAGTTTGTCAACTGTACCTCGGTGCGACCCCACCTGCCGACAAGATTAAAGGATCGAGGTTAAGTTTAATATGGTTAGGAACACAATTTCGTGAGCTCACAGATGATGCAGACGAGGAAACCGTCATAAGATATGCGCGAGCATATATACTACAAATGATGGGTGGAAGTCTGTTTTCAGATAAATCAAGTCATTTTGTTCACTTGATGTTCCTGCCACTGTTAGCTAACCTCCATGATGCGGGGCGGTATTCGTGGGGTGGAGCATGCTTGGCATGGTTGTATAGACAACTATGCAAAGCAACAAGACCTGAGGTTCGAGAGATAGCTGGGCCTCTCATACTTTTGCAACTATGGGCTTGGGAGCGATTTCCAACAATGGCTCCACAGCTACATCATGTTAATGACGCTCAGTTAGTTGGACGAGCCTACGGTTCTCGGTATGTTGTTTTAATTCAATTTAATTTTTATATCACTGATCTAGTTAATTTAAATTCTAAATTATCAATTTAAAAATTTAGGTGGAGAGACAAAATTTATGTGACTAGGACAGCCACACATGTAGTCAACCAGTATAGATACATGTTTGATCTGCTTCAACCTGAACAGGTACATTACACTAAACCTAATTGATTATTTTATTCACATTTTTATTGTATTTGTCTTTAATATTCTCTAATATAATATTTTGTGTTTCAGGTTATTTGGGAGCTGTACAAAATTATTGTGCATACTTTGCCTAATTTTTGTACGAATGGTCAAAACATATGCCGGACAATGAGTAGTGACAACCAAAGCTATATGGAGGAAATTCATTATATGTACGATATACCTATTGTTCCTCCACCAGCTCCTAGACGTAGAGGACCTGTTCGGGAAGAGGATGAGTTTGATGAGGTTGCACATAATGTGGAAGCGTTGCCCCCTATGACGCAGACGCAGGGTCAAACTGATTATGTTAGTCCAATGATGATGATGCCAGCATTTGGTTCAGGACATTATGACTCAGAGGCTGGTCCTTCGTCTTCATACGTGCATGGACATGGTCGAGGTCGTGAAGAGCATAATGAATATTTATATTATGAAACGCCTGCAGAGGCACCAGAGCAATATCAAGAAGAACCCGAGAAACCTCAAGTTCGAAGTCGACAACGACAACCAGCTCGAAATCGACCACGTCCGCCTTATGAGACATATTGATTTTTGTAATTATTTTTATATAAAAGAGATATTTAATTTATATTTTTTTATTTTTATGAGTTATTATTTTTTTTAATTTATTATTTTAGAGTTTAAATAAAATAATAAATTTTTTTTAGAATTTTTTTTTATAAAATGGAAAATTAAAAAAAAAAAAAAAAAAAAAAAAAAAAGGAAATTTGTACGGTATTCTCGCTCTCTATCAAAATCTCTCTCAAAATCTCGTTGTCTCTCGTAATCTTGCTCTCTATCAAAAAAGAAAGGTCGAAGGTTCAAAATTCGACCTATCTAGGTCGAATTTTCAACCCTCGACTTATTTAAAACAACAATATTTTTACAAATAGTTTGAAAACAACAATATTTTTCTAAATAGTTTCTAAAAATACAATATCCTTTTAATTTTCCCTTATATTTTATATATTTAATATTATTATATAAATATATTATTATATTATATTTTCTCTATATTTGTATTCCCGTTGTACTCCTCAATTTCACAACATTGTCTAGATTGTAAAAAGATCATGTTCACCATATAATATGATATAATCCTATTCATGACTCGTGATAATATTTTACCTACGACAAAGATGATCAAAATAAATACGGCATAACTACATCATAATTTTCTAATAATAATAAAAAAAAAAAAAAATCTATTATTCATGTGAAAACAAATTCAAATTAGTATGAGAAAAATTATTTTAAATGATAAAATTGTTGAAAATACTTACAAATAATAGTAAAATATTAGTCTATTACAGATAGATAATGAAATTTTGTTATATTTATTATTTTGATTTATTTTCTTATATTTAGAAACAACCTTAATTTGATTCAATAATAAAAGAAATGTAATAAGTTTACTAATTTGCTTCCAATTGAAATATCGATGTTTCGTTCGAAATTTGGAATTATCGAACCCCTCGATATATGTACTCTATAGAAAGATAAAATATATCTTTTTCAATTATCGGCTAAATTTTAAAGAATTTTAAATATCTTCAATATTTTGAACTGCATGCTTTATAAGACTTATTTATTATATCTTATTTACTCAAGTAAATAAGACTTTCAGAGCGATATATATATATATAAGTCTTATTTACTCGAGTCTTTTTCTTAAACAATTATAAGTCTTATTTATTAATTCAAACAACTTACATTAGATTACATGTTTTTCATAATCTTTTCTCTAATATTTCCATTTTAAACATTCTATTCAACATTTTAATTAAATGCTTAGGTGTAACTGTTGCAACCGAGAATTGAATCTCTCCTAAGTTAAATTTAACTGTGGAAAGCAGTAAAAATGAGAATTTTGATTGTTTGGTTCACAAAAAATAAAATGCGGAAGAGAAAGATAGGTTGAGAAAAGAGAGATTGAACACAAGATTACCTTCACTGGTTTAAAAATTGTAGGGTCTAAGAATCTAATCTATTAATTATGAAAACATGCTTGATTTAACTATTTCTCAAGCCTAATCGAATGTAGGGACACCCCATACAAACTCCCTAATGACATGTAATTAATCCCTAAATTAACTAAGCTCGTTATAAAGACAATTTACTTAGTTAATTGCATTACGTTCTTGGATTGATTAAAACATTAAGTAAGAATGACCAATTTTGTCCTAATGCACCAATTTTTAAGTTTTGTTATCAATTAGGTGATCCTAGATAGCCGAAAAATCATGCAATAATTTGAACTAAAACTTATTGCCATTGAATTGAGCATGCCTTCGATGCAATGACAGACATCAAAAACACAAATAGCAAAAACAAACATACACAATATTTAAGTCATCAATTCATCAATTCTATATGCTTGTGCTAGAAATCCAATCAAAGAATGGAAATCACAAAAAACAAAAAGATTCAATCAAAAATTCACAACAAACCTCGAAGAATTCAAGAAATCCCTACAAACCTCAAAAATCAACATCGTGACTTTCAATCCCAAGATATACAATTGCAACTCAAAATTAAAGGAAATCTCATGAGTTTTGGCTTGGATGGCTAAAATCAAGCAACATGCTCTCTAAAACGGCCTAACTCTCTTCTCTCCTTACCTAATCTAGAAAGAACATATTTATATAATAGTCACAATCCAACCCTCAAGCGTTAAGGTAGAGTTGCAACTTTTAAGCCTGGATGCTCAAATTACCTCCAAATTCCATCTTCAATTCTACCTCTTCGGTGCTTAATACCTATAAAATAGCATAATTAACATGCAAAATCTATTAACGAGCCTAAACTTATATAATGAATGAGATTTCCTCAACATTTGAGGTGGATGTGCCAATTTTAACTCTTGTTCAGGTATTTAACAACGTTTGGAGGTGGATGTACCAAGTTCAGTAGGAAGAGATGTTATAGGAAAGGCAATAAAATGTTACTCCCTAAAGATCAAATGTATTTGATGTAGTTTATCTTTTAATTAGCTTAGAAGTTGGTGTAATTTTGACCAAGTACATAAGCTAGTTTTCTTTGACTGATCTCATTTCCTCATATTACTTATACACCTTTTGGAAGACTGGTAGGGTAATAAATAAACATTTTATTTACCTTTGGGAAAAAAATTAAATCAATAGTTTATTTTTAAATTATCAACTACTTTTGTTGCCAAACAAAATATATTCTCATAATGATGGGATTGATTGTAGACTTTCTTTTGACAATAAATTCGATTGAGTCTGAGAACGGAAAAAACATTGTTGACCATTCAAATTCAAGATGAGTTTAATGCCAACCCATTCCAATGTTGTAGCCTTGACCATCAGACCATTTCCACATGAGACTTCAACTGTGATCCTCGACCATTTTTATCCATAGCTGCCCACCAACCATGACCATTTTTGCCAAGGCTTCCACTGCACCTCACCACAAAGATAACTAATGTTCTTTCATTATACAGAAACAGTATCGTGATCTGGAGTTTTGTATTGATTGATTATTCTTAAAATATACAATTACTATTTCCCAAAACAATATAAATACGAGATGCCAACCCATCCCCGCTCTCCCAACGTGGGTATAGATAAATTTTCATTTGCAATTCTGGCTCACCAAGATCCTGTCGTCACTTTGAGCCTTGCCAAATAACCGAAGTGTCTAATTTCCTGCACCAACAAGGTCACCTGCTCCGGATGAACTCGCAAATTCGAAGGTCAACCAAGAAGTTGAAATGTTTCCCTAGTTAATACTACTACATGGAAAAAATAAACAAATTTTCTGAGCATCAGTTTTAAAAAGCTCGAATTAGTAAACTTCACGGAATAATCAGCTCTAATGAATATAAATCATCATTTGCTCAGAGTTATGTCATAACCTTCAACCATTTTCAAATACTAAAGGCCCATTAATAGAAACCAGTGTAACCCCCAAGATAAATTTCTAACTGCAATAAAAAAATATTACCCAAATAAGAACAATGCAAAATGAAGGTAGTTCTAGGCTGAATATGTTTGTGGTGTTTCCAGGATTAAATGGAATTGGGACAAACCATCAATCAGGATGACCACATTACTGATATTGCGTCCGAGCCATTATGCCAAGAGGAACTGTTAATCCCCCAGAATTGGTAATGGACGCAATTCATTACAATTTTCTAACTAAAGTACTCAAAAAGACCAATATGAAAACAAAAAGAAATGAAGCTCAGTGGAAGGAGAAGTCGTTTAATATATAGGCTCACGGCATAACTTAATTAAAAGTTACGGCCACTGCCCATAACACATCAAAGTGTTTAATCTCATCATAGCTTCCATATCCAGCTAAATAACAACATAAATCCATGAGAATACAAGAATGAAGCGCATATTATTGACATAAGCTACACATTTCAACAACTTAACCCTAAATTAAAATAGGCTTCAGTGTGTGTAACAATCAGATCATTGATAGAAAAATCTCACTGAAATCCGCTAAGATTATTTGAAATATCATCATAAGCCCATAGAATCGAATACCCAATCCAAAAAAAAAAAAAAAAAAAAAAAAAAAAAAAAAGTCAAATTAACACAAAACCAAACAAATTTGTACAAAGTGCTCAGACAGCCAAGGGTATATAATCAGATCCCGGGAGTTGTACCCAGATCAGAAACTCTAGTCCACAAAAATAGCCTCGTCACAGCACAAACCAACAAGATGAAAAAGAAGATGAGAATTGAAATTGAAAGGGGAATAAGCAAGGAAAATAAAAACTCTGCAACATCGCCGGGAGTAAACCAATACGGATGTGCCGAAATGGGGCAAATTCGAATGAGAGCATCGACTGTAGAGAGGAAAAGCAAAAACATTGAGGAGACGACGGTATGGAAAATATGGTCGAACGGTGAATTTATAGGCCATTGACTGAAAAATTAGGGTTTCTCGCTCTAGATTGGTTTAGGGGTTTTTTTGTTTTTGTAGATTTCATCGGCGCGGCTACTGGGCTGGGCCTCAACATTACGATTATGTGTACTATTCACATGTAGTTTAAATAAAAATAACTACAATATAACTAAAAAAAAAGTGAAATATGTAGTTGATCATATTTATTTTAATTATAAAAAATATAGAAGGCTGATATTTATATATACGTGACAAAAAAGAAGGGTTAAAAAAAAAAGGTAAAAAGAGGATGTCTTCAGCACAGAAATCTAGAAAATTCATGTTTTAGACGACATAAAAAATTATCAACCATCTATAAGGACATCATAGAATGCTCGGACATTTTACATCGTCACACAAATGCACAGTAATCCAGGAGAATCTTAGATAACAACCACAAAACAAACGACCCCTTAATATCTGATTATATCTTATATTTTAAAATTGATTTTTTTTTCTTTTTTTTAATCATGTTTATATCCTCAAATTTTAAATCGAAACTCAATTTTTAATTTGAAATTCTTTGTTTTAATATTTTCAATCTTTAAACCTTAATTTATGCTTTTTTAAGAGATCTGGTATTTCTATTCTTTAAAAAAAATGGTAGATTTCATGATAAGGAAATAAGTGGCAACAACTAGAGATATAACTAAAAATTCCTACAAATGGTGAAGAGTTGCATGATATCAAGCTACAAAAGATACCTTTTCAACTAAAAGACATAATGAATATGAAAATTCAAATACATCCTCATCATCAAAACGTTATATACCTATTGATTTTTTGTAATTATACCTATTAAAAATTCATGTATGAAATTGAAAGGTTGGGATTGAATCTAGACTATGTAGATTAAAGGTTATGTCCTTTCATAATGACATTTCATTTAGCATAATGTTGTATTTTTCACATTTGACGAGAAGTAGAATTTGAGTAAATTTCTCATAGAGTTTTAATCTATCTTAAGTTTTATGCTTTTTTTGTATTCTTATATTTTGAATGCATGATTTAAAACTTTAAATGTAGTTTGATTAATTAGATTGTGGTGAGTTTGAAATCCTGAAGATATAAACGAATTTTCATTTCTTCTTGATTTTTGACCATTTTTCCAAGTTAGGTCTATTTAATTTTCTTGGGGTTGTGTCTTAATTAGTTATTGTGTTATTCTCATTATTGTTGTGGTGGTTCATTTAAAATAAGGGAAGTTCTCAAACATCATTAACATAGTTTACTTTATCATTACACTTCTATCCTTTCTCTATAACTCTCTTAAGTTACTGTAATGATCGAGGTCAAGGATTTAGAATTCAGATTCAACACTTGATGGCTCTAAATTCCCTGTGTCCTACCTACGTTATCTTTCCTTGTCTTTAATGAACGAACTGATAAGTATGCAAATATATCCATCCAAACACCAAGAAACAAGAATATACCTTTCTCTTATCTTCTTCTTCTGGTAAATTTGGAGGCATCAATTATCCATCTTTTCATGGACCTTTTTATGAATGAAAACTGAGCTTTTATAGAATCTAGCCAAAGGATAATTAATGAATAAAGTGTAACATAACTTCAAATTACATAGCTTATGTTGTGTTGCCCTTTTTTAGACTGCCCAATTATAGCCATTGATAGTACCCAAAATGTGCTATCTTAGTGCCTCTAATCTAGCTCGTTGATGATCTTTAATGTGTTTTAATATCTATGTTTATAGGGATTCAAGCAAACAATGCATTCTAGAGCGTTACGAACCGTTCAAGGTTAATTTGGAGCAATTAAGAGCTAATTGGAGCAACCAAGTTTCAAGGGCAAAAATGATGAAAATGACCCTAGAGATCTAACGCATCGATGTTGTAAGGCCATAGTAACTACACAAGGCAAGAGCGTCGCGGTGCTACCTTGTGGTTCCACAACACTCCAAATTCTGATGGAGGACATGTGTGCATTGCAGTGCTGCTGCAACACGACATTGTAGGTAGAGGGCTTTTCAAGGCCTAGCCTCGTCTCTCAGCACTGCGGTGCCATCGTGATTATTATAAATATTCTCTTTCTTCTATGTTAAACATGAGGCAACTTAGGGAGCGTTTTTCAGAGTTTGGGCTAATGGCCAAAACCCATGAGGTTTCTTTCCGCTTTGTAATGAATATTTTGGCATTGTTATTTGAGTTTTAATGATCGATTGAAGGCCTAAACGTCAATTTTGAGGTTTATTGGATATTTTCTATAGATTTTATGATATTATGATGTGTGTTTTTAGGATTTGCTACTTGTTCTTGATTCACTTTCCTTGTTTGTATATTTAAGATGAACATATTAGTAGATTAAATTGACAACTTAATCATAAATACTCGTATGTTCATTCTCCCACGCTATGCAAGTTGTAGTTATCCGTAATTGTATCTATAGCATGCTTAATTTGAGTAGTAATAAGTTTCAGTTATAGTTATGGTTCGATTGCTAAAATTCAAGGGTTATCAGTAGTAAAAGATAACGAAACCTAAGGAATGGAAATACTTTAGGTTAGATTTGGCTAAATTAACTCAATGTTATAATCAATCCAAGAGTTTAATGTGGTTAACGAAGTAAATAGGCTTGCGTGACAGTACTTAGTTAACATAGGAATCGACAACCACGTTGGTTTTCCTTAGGGAGTTTGTCTGGATTTTCAAACATTCAACTAGGCTTGATAAGTAGATAACCTATGATATTTTCACGATTAATCAATGAATTAATTCATAGATGGCCTGACAGTCTCTTAATCGATGAAAGTAAATTCGTGTATCATTTTCTCTCTCTTAATCTATTTTATTTTTCGCAATTTAAATTATTGCATTTAGCTTTCCTGTCAATCCAAACTCCAAGCCTTCTCTGTTTTTACTGATTTCCAAGGACTAATTTAGCTTAAGGAGATTTTATCTAACGTTTCCTATGGTTCAACCCCGTTCTTGCTACTAACTTGTTAGTTGCAGTTCTTGATCAGAGATTATAAATATTATTTGGTTGATAGAAAGCCTTGGTAACTTTTTGCCAATCAACCATTAATCGAAAAGGTGTAACCATAGTAAGTTCAGCTACAAGGGCTATAAAATGCAAATAGCAACATGATCAACACATAATCAAATACACGTGAAACGTTGATTGATAAATGTATCCTGTCATGCCCCAGCCCCCAGGTTTATAATTCAAACCAGAATTTAGAATCTTGGGCCTAGGGCATTACAAATGGTATCATAGCGGAACCTTTCCAATAATATGTGGTTTGAGGACGAGTCAAGTGGATGCTGATAAGCATGTAATGCCCAAAGTTTAAGAGAGGAACATGAATGAACTGAGCACACATCCGAATGAGAGGGATCCTGAGAACATGAATGTACAGTTAATAAAGGTTAAAAGAATAGAAGGTTACTACCTATACCAAGAAGGTGCACCTTCCTTTTCGGTAGCTCAATTAGAAGTACTCTAAAGTTTAGTGTGCTTAGCTGGGAACAATCCTTTGGGTGACCTTTTGGGAATTATACAACCCACTTTGTAAAAATTATAAACGATATAATCCAAATCATTCATGTGGAAATATGTAAATGTGGATACCCTATATAATGAGTTTGTATTAGATAGGACTGAGAAATCATTAATCTTTCTTTGTAACATCATCGACTGAAAAGATTAATATTTCACAAGATGACCATATGTAACAAGATCTTAATCTTGAGTGAGTCATGAACTCTTTCCTGTAAGGGTTCGTCCTTTGATTTGTACGAGTGAGAGTGACTTGAGCAGCTGACTCAATAAGCCTATCATCTTAGAGATTTGACTAAATACGGAGTTGGAAACATAACATCACATGATGGAATTCACTCCTTCCCGGTTAGGTAAGTAAATGAATAATTCCCTTAAGTGCTGACTCTAGGACTTGAATTATGGGGCCCCATCCCCTCACTCCCTTGAAAGGGATTTAGTTTATAGCTGAACCATAAGGAAATTGTTCAATAGAGAATTAATGGTACTTAAGGACAAAGAGGTAATTACAAAGGATAAAACGGTAATGTGACGCAATTGTAATTATGAACAACTCGTGAAGGATCAACTTACATGTAATAGTTATATTCGTGGACACAACATGTTCTATAGTGCATAAGAGTGCAACTATGGGTCCTTAGCGGAGTGGCCCATAGATAATGAATGTTGATTAATTTAATTAAAGAGTTTAATCAATTAATCTCGTACAATTGGAGCTATAATCTATAGGTCCATAAGGTCCATGCTAGCTCCCTACGGATTAACAAGAACCATAGTATGAATTAATTTGAATTGTTCAAATTAGTAGAGGGATATAAATATATTAATTGTATATTATATAATTAATATAAAGTATAATGTATAATGATATATTATAATATAATTAATTATAAATATTATTTATAATTAAAACTATTTGAGAGAATTAATATATTTGAATTTGATTCAAACATTGAATTAATATAAATGGGATTTATATAAAAACTATAGGTTATATATTAATGTGAATGAGATTCTTATTAAAACTATAGGCTATAAGAGAGAAATATATTTTAAATATGATTCAAATATTCATTTAATAAAATATGAAATATTTAATAAAATTAATCAATTAATTAATTATTATTTAATTAAATTTAAATTAAATAAAGAATTAACTCCCCTGCATTATAGGAGAAGTAGATGGAGGGGGAAAGGGGAGAGCCAGGAGAGTGGGGAGTTACAACTCCCCTCTTTGTGTTCTAAATGCAGAATTCTGCATTTAGGAGGATGGTGGTTTTTATATGAAAAATCTCCCCATCTCTCTCAAGTTCTCTCATAATCTCAATTACAAAGAGGTGCTTCTTTACACAAAAACTCACTACCAAAAATTATTTTAACTCTTTCAAAAGAAGGCTCTCACAAACCAGGTTCTTGCCAGAGAATAGATGGGAAGTGTTGTGTAATGACTCAACTCCCTAGGACTCCAACTAGGCCACTACTATAGACATGCATACATACTGTTCAAAATGACATCTTTTCATGACTTCATAAAATCGTATAAATATCATAAAATAGTTAACTTTATTAAAAGTAAATACTAAAATTCATTTAACAGGGTAAATACTGAAATTCATTTAATAGGGTATCCTTAAACCATAAAGTAAAGCTAGAAAATTCTCATAAAAAAAGTTCAAAAGCACAAATACCAAAATTTCAAGTTCAAACATCAAGATTATAAATTTTAAAACATAAAATCCCGAAAACATGAGTGGAAGCATATGACTGGTCCCAATGGCTCGATTACGGATTCCGCTTGTCATTCACCGACATATTCTTACCCTTACCTAAAAAATAAACATGAGAAAGAAAGAGTATAAAATACTCAGTAAGTAACCCCACTACTGGGGTCAGGCTAAGCATCTATGTCCTCTAGACGCCATTCTCTGGTAGGGTTGCATAAACCTCTACTTTTCATAGGATGGCTAACTAGTGGTTAGTTGAACCCACTCTACCGTAGATTAAGTGTACCTACAAATATCTGGTGAATCCCGAAGGAAACATAAATCTTTGGTAAAGTTCCGAAGAAGATAACCACCTCTGGTGAATCCTGAATGAAACACAAAACTCTGGTGAAATCCCAAAGGAGATCACAATCTCTGGTGAATCCCAAAGGAAACACAAATCTTTAGTGAATCTCGAAGAAAGCACAAATCTCTGGTGAAGTCCTGAAGAAGATCACCACCTCTGGTGAATCCTGAATGAAATACAAACCTCTAGTGAATCCCGAAGAAAACACAAACCTCTGGTGAATCCCAAAGGAAATACAAACCTCTGGTGAATCCCAAAGGAAACACAAACCTCTAGTGAAATCTCGAAGGAGATTACCACCTCTAGTGGGTATTTAATTACGGACGATGGTGACTATCACTATCATAAACATATTGTGCGTCATAAAACATAGTCCCACAAACATGTAAATACATATCATCATGCTCATTATTCATCTAGCAAATCGTATAAACAAAAAACTTAGTTCATGCTAGCACTTATAACATGCTTCAAAACATAATCAAGATCAGCTTATTTATCCTCATGCATCTCGATGGAAACGGGCTTAGAATCCTAAAAAATAATCTTAAATTTATCGCTTGGCACATAGGCAATTTCAGTAGTAACATTACTTACCTCAAATTTTGGTCACAAATTTTAGTCCATGTAATTAATCTTCTTAAAACCTTTGGAAGACTTGAATTAACCCTATAAATTTCAGATCTTAATTTAGCAACCATGACCCAAAATAATAAATCCAAAACTTAAATTAATCCTTTGGTATTTAAATTCAATTAACCAAATTGGTCCAAGTGTCTCCAATTTAACTTACTGAAAATGTGGCTTGGTTCAAAATTAGTTCCAAAACTCTCAAGCGAAAGTTCCAATTTAAGCAAATTCAATAACAATGGTTAGGGTCTCAAATTCCAACAATCTCAAATAACTCCAAATAATCTTAGCCAAAATGTAGTTCTTTAAATCCAACGACAACCTCAATAAAACTCAAAGGTTTAACACCAAACCAATCCACAAGGGAGTTACCAATCCTTGAAACTTACCGAAACGCCACCAAGAAGGGAACTTCAATACTCACTGGACAACGCACAAATTTTGTAAAACTCGTACCATACTTTTCCCTTTTTAATTATGTTTATTGTTTAAGTTAAGCAAAATGTTGGGTTAAATATTTAAGTTAGATTTGATTTGTGCATTATGAGGTAAAAGATGATTTTGAAGAAGAAAAATGATTAAGTATGGAAACTTAGCTCTCAGTACTTATTAATCTGGCTTAAAAGAGAATTTTTGGCTAAGTGTTGATCGTGTTGAAGGGTATTTAATGATCAAGTGAGCGTAAGGCAAGCATCGAGTAAATGCTGTAGAGCGTCGAGTATAAGTCATCGAGGAAGGGTTGAGCATCGAGTAAAGGCTGTCGAGTGTCGAGTATAAGTGATTGAGAAAGGAGTCAAGTGTCGAGGGTAAGCGAAGAAGGGTCGCGTGTCGAGTACGAGCGATCGAATAAGGAGCGTGCATCGAGCGAGCTCCCAACGCCAAGTTTCCCTATCGAGTAGCGAGTCCTTCCATCGAGTATTTAACAGAGAGTCACGAAATTTTTCATCAAGTAAAGACCTTTCTCCATCGAGTTTTTCCAGCGAGGATCGAGTTACTCAAAACGCTCAGTTTTAAACTTCTCTTTTAGTTACATGGACAGATGGCTTAATCTCATCCTTAATCTCCATTAGTAGGTGAGGTAGCTTAAGGAGATTTCATGCAAAGGGCCGGACAGAAGTATAAAAAGGAAGAGAACTTCAAGGGCTCGTTTTGGACGATTTGCTCGGGCAAACTAGACGAACTTGGTACCATTGGAAAGCTTTACGAGTATAGGTTCTGAAATCAAGCCTTTGGAAGGGAATTCTCGTCAGAAAGAGGGTCAGAAAAGGAAGGAAGTGTCGAAGGTTCATTTTCAGGTGTTTTCGGGCACTCAACAAAGAAACGTAGATCTAGACCAAACCACTTGGGTTTTCAAGCCGAAACTTTGAGGTATTCTTGTAAACACCATTTCAAGTAAGTTTGTAGCAGGAGCCTTGGCAGGAAAAGGTCTAGGGTTCGAGTTACATATTTTGGATTTTAAACCTAGAATCTTTTCTCAAGCAGGGAATTGCAGTTAAGGCTTTGGGGAAATATTTAAAGGTCTTGGTTAAACCACAAGAAGTTTCACGTTGAACTTTGAGGTAATATTACTAACAAAATTCTGAACATGTTTGGAGAAGGAACTTTCTTAAAATGGGTTCTAGTTTTCAAGTTATTTACATTAGAAATTGAATATGGAAAATGTGGACGATTAGGTAACACATATTTGGAAAGGAATCGGGGACTTGTAAAACTTATTTTCTTTTAGGACATATGTTTATTCTTATCGTCGTATTTCATTGGACATATGTTTGTTTTTGGAACAGTAATTAAGTCTTGCACTATTTAACTTCATGGTTGTGTTTTTGCCAAGTCGTTTTACATATTGAGGTTTTAAGTAGGTTCACTTAAGTTAGGCAGTAAGTCAGGACACTCTCACCCATGCAGATGAAAGGATAATCTCGAATAATATGTGGAGACATAATAGGCTATTACCTGAATACTTGAACTATATGTGGAGACATAAAAGTGGATCAAGTTTGAGTAAATAGCCAAAAAGGTTTATAGTATAAGGATAAGGTTGGGCATCTTATCCTGGGGACATTATGGATGCGACCCATTTTGTATTTGATATAAACGATGTAATCCTGAAGCTTTCATGTGGAGACATGCAAGTGGAAGTATGTTATACAATGAGTTTGCATAAGATTGGACCACAAAATAGTCACTTTATAATGTTGTTTACTGTTAAGAATACTATTTCAATACGATGACCTAGGTAACTCGATCTTAACCCTGAGCTAACTATGACTTTTTCTTTATTCGGGATTATCCTTTAACCTACATGGGTGAGAGTGGCCCAAGTTTACTTACTTAAGGGCTGATTCCGGGTCTTGAACAATGTGGCGCTACACCATCTTCTGGCCCGAGAGGGGTTTAGTCATAGTTGGACTATGATCTATTATTCATTAGAGGGATAAATACTTAAGAAGTTATATGTAACTATAGGGCCAAAACGACAATTTGGCCTAGCTGTACCTACAAGCAATTTGTGAAGGATCATCGTACTGTTAATTGGTTATATCCAATGGACATAGAAATATATCTATAGTGCGAAGAGTGAAGCTGTCAGTCTTTAGTGGAGTGTCCGACAGTTAACGGATGGTGAATAATGTAATTAATGAGTTTAATTAATTATTCATGTACCGTTGGAGCTTCAAGCTACAGGTTCATCAGCCCCCCTTGGTAGCTCAATAGGATTTAGTTAAGAATTAGTTTTTGGATTAATTTGAATTGTTCAAATTAATAGAGGGATTTAATTATATGATATAATTAAGTTATTTCAATTATATGTGATATAATTGTCATAATGTATTTGATATATTATAGTTTAGTGGGAGGAAATAAATATTTGAATGAGATTCAAATATAGTTTCTATGAATTAGATTCATAGTTGTTAAATTTAATATAAATATGATTTAAATTAAATGTCATATAAAAGAGAAAATAAACTATAGTTTGTATTGTATGTGATACAATATTAAAACTATAGGTTATATGTTATATTTGATACAACATATAATATATATAAGTTAGTTTTCATATTTATATTTATATTTATATTTATATTATTATTATTTTGTTAATAAGAAAGAGAGTTACAACTCCCTTCCCATTCTTTTCTCTCCACCCACGTAAGAGGGTGATGGTTATTTATGGCAAGTGGAATAAAAAGAAAAATGTTTTTCTTCTTCTTGTTCTGAGTGTTGAATGATTGAGATAGAGAAAGAAAAATACAAAAGAATTCTGTGTTTTTGTCTTGAGTTTTGAGAGTTCTCAATTTTTCTCCTCTACCTTAAGTTTTCCCTCTTAACCAAAATAGTCAGAGCCCACCACTCCTGGGTTCTCACCCTGAGAATAGCAAGGTAATTTTGTGGTAGTGTCTGGATTTTGTTCGAGGTTAATCTTGAAGAAGGTCTTCAAGTTGTTCGTGATTTGTTCGAGGGAAAAACGCAAAGAAATGTCTTCAAAGGTGAGGTTTCTTGAAAGCCTTTCTTTTAAAGCATGTTGTAACTTAGAATTAAATGCATATCTTGTTGTTTGTTTACTGTAAACTTTGTATTCAATAAAAATAGAGTTTGATTGATCCACTTTCGCTCAAGATTCTCCCATTAGAGTTCCTTCAATTGGTATCAGAGTCAGGTTATAGGTTTCTGATTCCAAATTCTATTCTTGTATTGCATCGTTTTACAGTAATTATGGGTTTTATAATCTGCATTCTACTTATGCGATGAATGGTTGTGGATGAATTTGTTGATGGATGTTTCAGGATAGAACTGTCTGTTTAAGGCTTTCTTTAATTTACAAATTTGGTTTGTAAAGGCCACTGCGTTTTTGGGCATTAATGTTGCAATCGAGTTTGTAATTACAAGAGTCACTCATGCTATTCTCGGGAGGCTTCAAAGAAGGGTTGCAGAGCAGAGTTTCGATGGAGAAGACAAAACAGAGGTTCCAGATGGTGTAGCTACAGCTAAACAATCAGGTAGCTCTTTCTATGCGATCAGGTAGTTAATTCTACCCGATCGTGTAGCGTTTGCTACGCGATCGTGTGGCATTTGCTACAAGATCGCATAGTTGCTTACTGAACGTTCGCGTGGTCTTTAGTTGTTCAACGCATGGTTGCTAGCTACGTGATCGCTAGTCTTTCATGGTCATCGCATAGTTGTTAGCTACACGATCATGTAGTCTTACATGCTCATCGCATAGATGCTCGTCGCATAGTTCATTTTCTACATGATGAGCTGCAAGGTAGTTCTTTGAAGGGTAGTTCAAGACTCGGTTCACCTATTCCGAACTGATTGACTCAAATTTTGTAATAGTTAGCCTTTTGTATTTTTCTTTTTAGAGGTCCTATCCCAGTCCATCAACTATTAGAGTAAATATACATATGATGTATGTTTTATATTATATGTCATAATGTATGTCATATAGTTTTAAAACTCACCATAGGTTATGCATTTATATTCATGCATCGTTTTATATTATAAGTGTTATAATATATAAATATGCATGATTTAAATTACACAAAGCATGCTCATGCATCATATAGTATAAGTGTTATAGTATATATGCATGCATTATAGCATAATCATGCATCATTTATATTATAAGTATTATAATATATGGTTGAATGGATGTATAGAATGTATGCTATAGCATGATTCATTACTTAGTTATATAATTGTTATATATTAGTAATGAATCAATATTGCATGAAGCATAAAGAGTTGCATGCTAACCTTATGTTGGGATTGGTGTCCTAATTCTCCCGGAGTCTCATTGTTTTGTAAAAATACACATTGTTTAGTGAATAAAATAATTGTTATTTAATTCTAGCATTTACTTATATCTAATAAACAAAGCTCCTTCGTTATCTTATGTGAATTTAAGCATGTATATGTGATATATAAGTGGATCATGCCTTAAGTGATAACCTAAATAGGTCTGTAGTATAAGGATTAAGGTGGGATACCTGATCCTGGTGACACTACGAAAACGATCTGCTTTGTAGAGGTTTAAAAGTGTTGTAAACTATTACAGATGGTAGATCCTGACCATTCATGTGGAGACGTGCAAGTGGGGGTGTCCTATACAAAGAGTTTGTATAAGATTTGGACCATGAGATGACTAGACTTTGTATATAACATTGTTGATACTAGAGACTTACACCTCACCTAAACAACCATAGGTGACACGACCTCAATCCTGGTGTTTTGGGAACTCCTACCTTTGAGGTGGTCCTTTGATTAATATGGGTGAGAGTGGCCAGATTGCCAACTCAACATGCCTACCTTTTTGGGGACTTGTCTGATTTGGGAGCTAGGAACTCAATCCACAAGATGAAATTCACTCATTTCCCGAAGCAGGGATAAGTAGAGAGATTGCTCCCTTAAGGCTAATTCTGACGCTTGAACATAGTGGCCACAACTTCTCTTTGGAAGAGAGGACTCAGTCATAGTAGAACTATGACTTATGTTCATTAGAGGAATCAATGGTACTTAATGAGTTAGATGTAATTACAGGGGCATAACGGTTATTGGTCCAGCTGTATTTACGAGCGATCTGTGAAGAGTTGTCGTATTGCTGATTGGTTAAGATGGACACATAATATATCTGTGTTAAGGAGAATTCAACTATCGGTCTTTAGTGGAGTGTCTGACAGTTAACGGCTAGATTCAGTTGAGGATCAGTTCTTGGTGTTAATTTGAAATGTTCAAATTGACAAGAGGTAATTCGATTATATATGATATGATCGATATGTTGTATGAGATATATCTAGTGGAGGATTGATGTAAATGAGATTTACATTAAGTACCATGGAATAAAAAAAGAACTATGGTTTATATGTTTCATGAGATGAAATATTAAAACTATAGGTTATAAATATAGTATGATAAGTTGGTTATCATTTATATTTATAATAATATAAATTATTGGATAATTAATTCTTTTTCTTTAATAACCAATTGAGTGGGAGGTTATTGGTGGTTCTTGGTAACCTTGAGATAAGAGAAAAATTATTTTCCTAATTTTAGTAAGTTTTTTGTCAAAATTGATTTTGAGATTTCTCTCTCAAAAAAAGAATCTCACGGAAGTTGTCAAGTAAATACGGATTTACTAAGCGACAGCTTGTTTTAGTAAATGATCGTGTAGTGTTTTGTAAGCGACAGACACGCGGATAAACGATGAGCTAAACGATCGCTTAGCTTTTGCTAGACGATCACTTAGTTTTTGCAAAATGTTTGGGCATCGACCTATACGATAGGTTCATTCTTCTCCCACTTGCCCAATCATTTACACGATTATTGAATCCTTCTTCGTCTACCTCATACCAAGTCCACACAAAGCCCACCCTCTGAATTCTCACACTGAGAATACCAAGGTAGCCTTCTTGGTGGGGTCATACTCAACTCGACACCGTCAAGGTTCTGTGGAGGTCGTTCGTGCTGTTGGGGTGTTCGTGACCGAGGCGATCACTAAGTTCGAGTGCGAGGTGTTCATGTTGTGTAGCGGTCGTGTTGTTCGAGCATTCAAGTTGCTGCGTTCGAGCGTTCTTGATCAAGGAGCATGGAGACGAGTCTTCAAACGTGCGTAGAGATTTCTCCTTGATTTCTTATTGTGTCATGCTGTAATTTCTATAATGAATACATAACCATATGTTTCGTTTTACAACTTTAATTTGTAATGTCCATACATGAGTGTAATTTGGAATGATCTATTCCGTTGCTCATGGAAATCCTCGTGTTCAATTTCCTTCACCTTAGGCTATTATCATTTTTTTTTAATTATTTTAAGATATGATTGAGATAGACTTAAGATCACATTTCTAATGAGATTAGAAATCCAAGTTTAATATTTTAAATTGGTTTAATTGGATTAAATTGATTCTTAATAAAAGACTAAATATGTAACAAATGTATCTATAAGGGACCTTTAGTCTAAGGTGGGTTCTGGCTAGGCTAGGGTACTTTAGTCGATGGAAATGTCGCACCCCTTCCTGGGAACCTATCTGGAAAGGTGAATTAAATAGATTTGTTACATGCATGCAAGAATTAAATAGATTTGTTACAGCATGCAAGTTTAATCAAAGTCTATTAAAGAGTTTAATGAGAGTTCAATCAAAATTGTTTAATCATTAAAGATAAGAGTTGTTTTTAAGCAAATTAAACAAATAATTAGATAAAATCAATAGCCAGATTTTTCCTAAGTTAATTAACCCTAGGTAGAATACTCAGTGGGAGGAAAATGGGGATATGATACTTCATTTTTGCCTCTATACGTTTCTCCCTAAAAGTTCACACCATGAGATCTACTCTTGGCCTCGAGGCACCATGGGTGTCCCCCTACGGATGGCATTTGGGGAAGGTCAATATCACGGTGAATGGAGAGAGTGTTTATAGTAAGTGGGAGCAGGATGTGTGACAACAAATCCCTTATTCTCTCTCATTAGGTTAAATAAAGTTTCATGCATTGCCTCGAGGCATCGTAGATGCCCCTTTAAAGGATGGTTGTATTGCATGATGCTTTATTTGATCTCCAGAAATGGATAGGGTTGCTTTAGTTTCATGTCTCAATCAGTTTTTCCCTACGGTTGGCTCATTGAGGCAGAACTCTAGAACCTAAAATGAGGGATTACACTTAAGCAGAATTGTTAAGGATGTTAACAAATTCTGGACCGAACAATGGTGACTATTAGTTATAGTGACAAGGAGTTGTTTCTATTTAATGGTTGAGAATGTCTCATTTCAGTGAAGGGGCACTTGATCACCCTAAGGTGACTTTTTTCTTGCCTCACTGAAACATCATTGCAAAATAGATGTCACTCAGGGTACATTAGACTATTTTGCTAAAAGTTGATTGTTTTTCTTGAAGTGGTTTAATGCAAGTAGACTAAAATAGTTTTTTTTCCCAGCAAATTCATTATAATGACTACCGCTACTTTAAGTTTACTAACCGGCTGTAAGTTAATGGAAAAGAACTATGCCAGTTGGAAAAACACAACCAATACTATTCTAATCATCGACGACCTTCGCTTTGTCCTGATGGAGAAGTGTTCTCCCCTACCAATGCTCCTCGAAATGTTCGGGAAGCATATGAGCATTGGACAAGGGCAAACGAAAGGCTCGAGCGTATATCTTGGCAAGCCTTAATGAAGTCTTGGCTAAGAAGCATGAGCCCATGCTCATAGCACGTGAGATCGTGGAGTCCCTGAGGGGGAATGTTCTGACAATTGTCTGCACAGCTCAGGCATGACACTCTGAAGTACATCTTCAATGCTCGTATGCAAGAGGGGCATCTGTTCAAGAACATGTTTTCAATATGATGATCCACTTCAACATGGCGGAGATGAACGAGTCAAGCATCAATGAAGCCAGTCAGGTTAGCATAATACTGGAATCTTTACCTGAAAGTTTCCTGCATTTTTGTAGCAATGTTGTTTTAAACAAGATTGACTACAACCTGACTACCCTGTTCAACGAGCTACAAACCTTCCAATCCTTATTGAAAAGCAAGGAGAAGAAGGGTGAAGCAAATGTTGCTTCATCTTCTAAAAATCTCCATAAAGGTTCAACCTCTGAAACGAAGTCTATACCTTATTCCTCAAACACCAAAAAGTGGAAGAAGAAGAAGGGTGGAAAGGGAAAGGCTGCTAACCCAGTAGTTGTTACGAATAAGGGTAGACAACCCATCAAGGCTGACAAAGGAAAATGTTTCTATTGCAACCAAGATGAGCACTGGAAGAGGAACTACCCCAGATATTTAGCAGAAAAGAAGAAGACCAAACAAGGTAAATACGATTTGCTTGTGTTAGAAACTTGTTTAGTGGAGAATGATGATTCTGCCAGGATTATTGACTATGGGGCCACTAACCATGTTTGTTCTTTATTTTAGGAAATTAGTTCGTAGCGGCGACTAGATGCTGGTGAGATGACAATGCGAGTTGGAACCGGGCACATTGTCTCAGCAGTGGCAGTGGAAGGTCCCCTGTTGACTTTATAGAACAAATTTCTTGTTTTAAAAGATGTATTTGTAGTTCTTGAATTAAAAATGAACTTAATTTTTGTAAAGTGATTGTTAGAACAATGTTATAATATAAACTTTTCTTTCAATAAAGTATTTATTACAAAGAATGGTGTTGATATTTATTCTGCAAAACCGAAAAATAATTTGTATGTGCTAAGGTTGTTAGCAACAAATGCCCTCCATAACACATAGATGTTTAAAATTGCAGTAACTCAACATAAAAGACTTAAAATTTCTCCTAAGGAAAATGCCCAACTTTGGCACCTAAGACTAAGACACATCAATCTCAATAGGATTGAGAGGTTGGTAAAGAATGGACTTCTAAGCGAGTTAGAATAAAATTCTTTACTTGTGTGTGAGTCATGCTTTGAAGACAAGATGACTAAGAGAACTTTTACTGGAAAAGGTCATAGAGCCAAAGAACCTTTAAAGCTAATACATTCAGACCTTTGTGGTCCAATCAATGTAAAAGCTAGGGGAAGTTATGAATATTTCATCATTTTTACTGATGATTATTCAAGATATGGGTACGTCTATTTAATGCAACATAAGTTTGAATCTTTTGAAAAGTTCAAAGAATTCAAGGCTGAAGTTGAAAATGCATTAAATAGAACGATTAAAACACTTCAATCTAATTGAGGTGGAGAGTTTATGGATTTAACATTCCAGAACTATATGATAGATCATGGAATTGTATCCCAACTCTCAGCACTTGGTACATCTCAGCAAAATGGTATATCAGAAAGGAGAAATCAAATCCTGTTGGACATGTTTGGTCTATGATGAGTTACGCTTCCTTACCTGACTCGTTTTAGGGATATGCAATAGAGAATGCAACATACATCCTGAACTGCGTTCCTTCCAAGAGTGATGCCAGAACATCTTTGGAGTTATGGAATGGACGTAAAACTAGTTTATGTCATTTCAAAATTTGGGGTTACCCAACATATGTGCTTAAGGCTAATCCTAAGAAATTGGAACCACGTTCAACGTTATGCCTATTTGTAGGTATCCCAAAGGAACGAGAGGTGGTTATTTCTTTGATCCTAAAGAAAACAAAGTATTTATATCAACAAATGCTACTTTTCTTGAAGAATACCTTATAAGAGAGCACAGGCCCAGAAGTAAGATTGTGTTTCCAAAGAAACTATTGAATCTTCAACAAGAGTTCTTGAAGAACCTTGTACATCAATAAGAAGCTGATGGTAGCTGATGGTGAAGTTGAAGATCCATGGTCTTACAAGAAGGCAATGGAGGATATTGAAAAAGCTGAGTGGATCAAAGTGATAGATCTCGAAATAGAGTCTATGTACTTCAATTCCGTGTGCGATCTTGTAGATCAATCTTATGAGGTTAAACTTATAGGTTGTAAATGGATCTACAAGAGGAAACGAGGTGCTGATTGGAAGCTACAAACCTTTAAGGTTAGACTGGTGGCAAAGGGTTATACCCAAGTAGAATGAGTTGACTATGAGGAGACTTTCTCGTCTGTTGCCATGCTTAAGTCTATCTAAATCCTTTTATCCATTGCCTCATATTATGACTATGAGATTTGGCAAATGGATGTCAAGGCTACTTTTCTGAATGACAATCTTGAGGAGACCATTTATATGGTGCAGCCCGAGGGATTCATAACCCAAGGTCAAGAGCAAAAGGTTTGCAAGCTTAATCAGTTCATTTATGGACTGAAACAAGCTTTTCGATCTTAGAACATAAAGTTTGATACTACAATCAAATCTTATGGCTTTGATTAAAACATTGATAAATCTTGTGTATACAAGAAGATCATTAATATTTTAGTAGTTTTTCTAGTCTTATATGTAGATGATATCCTACTCATTGGGAATGATTTAGGTTTACTGACTACAGTTAAAAACTGGCTAGCGACCTAATTTCAAATGAAATATTTGGGAGAGGCTTAGTTTGTTCTGGGTATTCAGATCTTTAGAGATCGAAAAAACAAAGTGCTAGCACTGTCTCAGGCATCATATATTGACAAGATGCTCGTCAAATATTCGATGCAGAACTCCAAGAGGGGCTTATTGCCTTTCAGGCATGGAGTTACATTGTCTGAGGAACAGTGTCCTAAGACACCTCAAGAGGCTAAGAAGATGAGACGGATCCCCACAGCTTGATGTATACGATGTTATGTACTAGACCTGGCATCTGCTATGCAGTTGGGATAGTCAGTAGATATCAATCTAATCCAGGATAAGATCACTGGATAGCCGCTAAAAACGTCCTGAAGTATCTACGGAGAATGAGGGACTACATGCTTATATATGGTTCTAAGGATTTGATTCTTATGGGATACACGGACTCTGATTTTTAGATTGATAAGGATTCTAGGAAATCCACATCAGGATCAGTGTCCACTCTTAATGGAGGGGCAGTAGTATGGCGAAGCACCAAGCTAGGGTGCATCGCTAACTCCACCATGGAGGCTGAGTATGTAGCAGTTTCTGAAGCTGCTTAGGAAGCCATATGGCTCAGAAAATTCTTGACTGATCTAAAAGTTGTTCTAGACATGTCAAAGTCCATCACACTTTATTGTGATAATATTAGTACTGTGGCTAATTCCCGAGAGCCTAGGAGTCATAAGCGCGACAAGCATATAGAGCGAAAGTATCATCTCATCCGAGAGATTGTGACTCGAGGGGACGTGATTGTCACGCAGATAGCTTCAGAGCACAACGTTGTTGATCCGTTTACAAAGGCCCTCATGGCTACAGTGTTTGAGAGTTACCTGTAGAGTATAGGTCTACAGGAAAGGCCACATCTAGACTAGGGCAAGTGGAAGATATTGGACTGGGCGCGTGTTATGCCCTAGTTTGTTTTTTGTGTATTTGTACACTCCACTAGCTTTAGATCATGTGGGAGATTGTTGGGATTAATGTCCTAAATCTCGTAAGATCCTACAGTTTGTAAACATTGTTGAACAAACTCATTATGTATTTAATAAAATATATGATATTTTATTCATTGTCTATAAAATATATATATTTTAGTTGCATTAACCACAAACCAATAACCTAACATCCAAGGTTATCTTTGTAACTTAAACATGTATGTAAAGACATACGGGTGGATCCTGTTTAAATGATCAATTAAATGGTCTGTAGTAGATGGATAAGGTTGAGTACCTTATCCTGGTGACACTACGAGTATGGCCCGCTTTGTAGGTGTTACAATTGTTGTAAAGTGCTACAAATGATCTAATCTGGATCATTCATGTATAGACATACGAGCGGAGATATTCTATAAAAAGGAGTTTCTATAAGACCGGACCATGAAATGTTTAGTCTCATTATATAATGTCGTTCATAACAGAGACTTACATTTCACCAGGATGACCATAGATAACATGACCTGAATCCTGAGTGAGTTATGAATTCCTCTCTATGAGGTAGTCCTTTGATTTATATGGATGAGAGTGGTCAAATCATCGACTCAACAAGCCTACCATTTTGGGGATTCGTCTGATTGAGGAGCTGGAAACACATCTACACAAGATGGAATTCACTTCTTCCCTGAGGTAGGGGTAAGTAGATAAATTGCTCCCTTAAGGGCTAATTCCAGGTCTTGGACAATGTGGCACCACACCCTCTTCTGGCCCAAAAGGGATTTAGTCATAGTTGGAATATGATCTATTGTTCATTAGAGGGATAAGTGGTACTTAAGGAGTTATATGTAACTATAGGGGCAAAATGGTAATTTGGCCCAACTGTACTTACGAGTAATAGTGAAGGGTCATCGTACTGTTGATTTGTTATATCCAATGGACATAAAAATATATCTGTAGTGCGAAGAGTAAAGCTATCAGTCTTTAGTGGAGTGCCCGAGTTAACAGATGGTGAATAATATCATTAAAGAGTTTAATTAATTATTCATGTACCATTGGAGCTTCAAGCTATAGGTCCATGAGGTCCTCTTGGTAGCTCAATAGGATTTAGTTGAGAATCAGTTTTTGGATTAATTTGAATTGTTCAAATTAATAGAGGGATTTAATTATATATGATATAATTAAGTTGTTTCAATTATATGTGATATAATTGTCATAATGTATTTGATATATTATAGTTTAATGGGAGGAAATAAATATTTGAATGAGATTCAAATATAGTTTCTATGAATTGGATTCATAGTTGTTAAATTTAATACAAATTTATATTAAATGCCATATAAAAGAGAAAAAAAACTATAGTTTATATTGTATGTGATACAATATTAAAACTATAGGTTATATGTTATATTTGATACAGTAATATATATATATATATAATATGATAAGTTAGTTATCATATTTATGTTATTATTATTATTTTGATAATAAGAAAGAGAGTTACAACTCCCTTCCCATTCTTTTCTCTCCACCCACGTAAGGGGGTGATGGTTATTTATTGCAAGAAGAATAAAAAGAAAAATGTTTTTCTTCTTCTTGTTCTGAGAAGTGTTGAACGATTGAGATAGAGAAAGAAAAATACAGAAGAGTTCTGTGTTTTTGTCTTGAGTTTTGAGAGTTCTCATTCTTCCTCCTCTACCTTAAGTTTTCCCTTTTAACCAAAATAGTCAGAGCCCACCACTGTTGAGTTCTCACCTTGAGAATACCAAGGTAATTTTGTGGTAGTGTCTGGGTTTTGTTTGAGGTTAATCTTGAAGAAGGTCTTCAAGTTGTTCGTGATTTGTTCGAGGGAAAAACGCGAAGAAAGATCTTCAAATGTGAGGTTTCTTGAAACCTTTTTTTTAAAGCATGATGTAATTTAGAATTAAATGCATATTTTGTTGTTTGTTTACTGTAAACTTCGTATTCAATAAAAATGGAATTTGATCGATCTGCTTCCGCTCAAGGTTCTCCCATTACAATTCCTTCTGTTAGACCACAAACCAATTATTCATTAGAGGATCGGTGGGACTTAAGGAACAAGATGTAGTTACAGGGATAAAATGGTAATTTTGACCTAGCTGTAATTATGAACTACCTGTGAATGATCAACTTACTAATCATAGTTATATCGAGCGGACAGAAACATATCTACAGTGAGTATATT
Organism: Benincasa hispida; assembly: GCF_027475165.1. Taxonomy (NCBI): domain Eukaryota; kingdom Viridiplantae; phylum Streptophyta; class Magnoliopsida; order Cucurbitales; family Cucurbitaceae; genus Benincasa; species Benincasa hispida. The sequence goes on along the minus strand of NC_143487.1, from coordinate 35,634,668 downwards.
GCAGCTACTAGGCTACAGTGGAGTGTCCTAGTAGTTAACGAATATTAGTTAGCTAGGTTAAAGAGTTTAGTAGGTTAATCTCGGATTGTTAGAGCTCATGATCTGTAGGTTCATTTCCTGCTAACTCATATCGAACTAAACCTTAGGACAATGTGATGAGAGAATTTTAATTATTCAAATTTGCCTTAGGAAATAAGCGTTATTTGTTATTCAATATACTTAACATATTATTGTTTAAATATGAATTAAACAATATGGAGAGTTGAAAATATTTAAATACTGCACACTTGAATAGGGATTCATAATCGAGATTGGTGTTAATTATTAATTTAATATTTGATATTAACTTAATTATTTAATTAATTATTTAAACTTAATTATTAGAATTAGTTTTATCTAAAATTAGTTTTTAATTAATTGAAATTAATTATGTGAATTAATTTTACAAATTCATTTAAATTGAATATTAGAAATTCAATATTAATTGAATTTTAGATAGTGGATTTTTTTCCATTTTTCCCACTTGAAGAATACCTCAATTCCCACTATTTTAAACCTTAATTTGCTATCACCTTTAAGTGAATTTATGGTGCATGAATTCTTCTTAAAATAGAAGAATTTTTTTACTGAGATTGAAGTTGGAAGGTTGATCAATTAAGCTAAATTTCTCCTCTAAAAATCATAAGCTCCAACTCTCTCAAACTCTAATTTTTCCTTCAAATTCATCACCAATTGGATCTCACAATCCATTCTAAGGCCGGAGAATAGCAGGGAAGACTCTAACGGTGGTCCACGAAGTGTTCGCCATAAAAAAAAATCAAAGGATAGCTTCAATTTCGAGCTACATCAAGGTTTGTACACCAAACTTTATTTTTACAGCTTTGAACTAGCATGCTTAATCCTAAACTTAATGAAATTAGAGTGTGTAAGTTTCTAATTACTTCTGCTTGCATGTTTCTATTTTCATCCCTTTTGACGATATCCTTTGATGACTAAACACACTTTATAGCGAGCAACACTACCATCGGGATTACGCTTTAAGTGATATACTCATTTGCAACCAATGGCATGTTTGTAAGGACGTAGAGGTGTGAAAATCCAGGTGCCCTATTTAACTAAGGTAGCAAATTCCTCATCCATAGCAGTTTTCCAAACAGGTAATTTGGAAGCCTTAGTGAAAGAAGTGGGTTTATCAAGAACATCAGTAAACAAGGTGGTACAAAAGACTTTTCGTTTGAAGATACAAATTTACCACATGTTTGCATAGAATATGAATTTTGAACTAGTGGAGCACTTATTGAAGGAATAGTAGGAGGGCCATGAGTGGTTGAAAGAAGTGGTGGACTTGGGTTACTATCGGTAGTAGATGGAGAAGAAATGGAAAGAACATGTGAATCTTGTGGAGATGTGGGCAAAGATATAGATGGAGTAGGCTGTGATAGAGGTAATTTAGGTAAAAGAAACAAAGAAAGTGGAGGTTGATAAGGAAAATTAGAAGATAAAAGAAGAAGAAGAGGAAAAAGAAAGTGCAAAAGGAAATGTGGACCCATAAAAAATTACATGACGGGAGGTATACATGCAATGCGTGCCCATGTTGTAACATAGGTAACCCTTATAATCAAGAGAGTATCCCGGGAAGACACATCAGGAGGTTTTTGGTTCCAATTTATGAGAAGTGTAAGGTTTTAAGAGTGGATAAAAAGCACCAACCAAAAGTCTTGAGACAAGAATAATCTGATAGGCGATGAAAGAGAAGTTCAAAAAGAGATTTGTGGCTAAGAATGGTTGACGTCAGGTGATTTAAATTTATAAGGAAGAAAGCCAAAATTTTAGAGGAATAGAAGATTTAGACATAAGAGTAAAAGTGGTTTCAATCACATGACGATGCTTGTATTCTATGATGAAAAACAGAGTAGAGAAAGAAAAATAGCACATCAAGATTTTACATGGAAAACCCTAATCAGGGAGAAAAAATCACGGGATAAAAGGATTTTTATTAGAAGACTGATACACATAATACAATTTGACCACCAGCTTAAATAGAAAAAAATGGAAACCCTAGGGTACAATGAAAAAGACAAAAAAGCCCCTAGAGTAACCCTAATTTCAACACTCTTCCTCAAGTTGGGGCGTAGATGTCAATAAGACCCAACTTGCTCACACACGCATCAAAACACTGTCTAGGCAGTCCCTTTATTAGGACATCTGCAATCTGTTGAGTGGAAGGAATATGAGGAACACAAATGTTGCCACTATCAAGTCTTTCCTTGATGAAATGCCAATCAATCTCCACATACTTTGTTCTATCATGTTGAACTAGGTTATTTGCTATGCTTATTGCAGCTTTATTATCACAATAGAGTTTCATTGGACTGGTATGCTCTTGATCAAGGTCTCTTAAAACTTTTTCAAGCCAAATCTCTTCATAGATTCCTAGACTCATGGCCCTGTACTCAGCCTCGGCATTACTTCTGGCAACAACACATTGTTTTTTGCTTCTCCATGTAACAAGGTTACCCCACACAAAGGTACAATACCTTAAAGTCAATTTTCTGTCTACTACTGATCCTGCCCAATCAGCATCGGTGTAAGCTTCGATGCATCGCCTTTCAATTTTCCTAAACATCAAGCCTTTCCCTATAAAGGTTTTCAGATATCTCAAAATGCGCTCCACTGCCCTCATATGTTCTTCGTATGGAGACTGCATGAACTGACTTACCATACTCACTACATATGAGATGTCGGGCCTAGTATGCGAGAGATATATTAATTTCTCAACAAGTTGCTAATATCTTTCTTTGCTAACTGAAACACCTTTACTCATATTACTTAACTTTGCATTTGCTTCTATAGGAGTGTCAACTGGTTTGCACCCTATCATACCTATTTCCAAGCAAGTCTAGAGAATACTTCTGTTGGGAAATTGAAATTCCTTCTTTCGATCGAGCTACTTCCATTCCAAGGAAGTATCTTAATTTTTCAAGGTCCTTGATTTCGAATTCCTCAGCCATCTTTGCTTTCAATGGTCAATCTCTGAGGTATCATCGCCTGAAATAACAATGTCATCAACATAAACAATCAAAACTACAATCTTCCTGGATACTGACCTTTTAGTGAAAAGAGTATGATTAGAATGACCCTGTTTATACCCTTGCGACTTCACAAACATAGTAAACCTGCCAAACCAAGTCCTTGGGGACTGTTTTAACCTATATAAGAACTTCATTAATCTGCAAACTTGGTGATTAAACTATTTCTCGAATCCTGGGGGAGGACTCATGTAGACTTCTTCCTCAAATTCTCCGTTGAGAAAGGCATTATTCACATCAAGCTGGTGAAGGGGCCAATCCTTATTAATTGTAACAGACAGGAGGACTCAAACTATATTTAGCTTTGCGACCGACGAAAAAGTCTTGGAATAAACAACCCCGAAAGTCTGAGTAAATCCCCTGGAAACTAATCTGGCTTTGTATCTATCAACTGTTCCATGGAGCCTATACTTTATTGTGAACATCCATTTACATTCGACTGCTTTATGACCACTTGAAAGATTGACTTGCTCCCACGTATGATTTTCTCGAGAGCCTTCATTTCTTCCATGACTGTGGCTTTCCATTCAAGGCTTTCCAATGCTGTATGTATACTGTTTGGTATCACTACTATGTCTAGATTTGTAGTGAGGGCCTTGAACTTAGGAGACATATTGCTATAGGACAAGTAACTCTGCAGTGGATATTTTGTACATGATCTAGTACCTTTCCTTAGGGAAATTAGAAGATCAAAGGATTCATCTCTGTCTTTACTTTCTTTTGTCATATTGCACTCACCCTCTTGTTCTATTATTTTCCCACTTTCAATGGTTTTTTTAGTGGGAGTAAGAGATGCTTCTTTTCTAGGTTCAACCATCTTTTCAAGAGTCTCACAATCATCTGTCTCTCCACCATCATTGACCTCGATTACATCTTTGCTGTCATTATCTTCCCTGCTTTTGCTCTCAACATTTTCAATACAAGCATCAGTTTCATCGTATTTATTATCGTGATCAGGGATAGGACTATTAGTACCTGGAACTAGTCTCTGTTCTGGCTCATGAACTGGAGCTGGAGAGATAACAGGCGGCGCTATTTCCTTCCTGAGATTCTTCCTATAGTATGTGATCCAAGGGACTTATTTGGTCGGGAGAATAGGTTCATTAGTACTGACATTGATATCAAGGATAGGTTCAGGTAAGAATGATAAACTCGAAGCCCAATTGGTTTCTTCATTAATATGCTCTTCCTGAAAAGAACCATTGGGAAAGAATGGATGATCTTCAAAGAATGTCATATCCATAGAGACAAAGTATTTTCTAGAAAAGGGATGATAACACTTGTACCCACACTGATGTAGTGGGTACCCCATAAAGACACATTTCTAAGCCCGAGGGATAAACTTGGTACGGTTAGGGCCATGAGTATGGACAAACACCACACAGCCAAAGACACGAAGAGGTACATCAGAAAGAAGTCTGGTATTTGGGTAAGACTCTTTGAAGAAATCTAAGGGGGTTTGGAACTTCAGAACTCGGGATGGCATGCGATTTATAAGATGGGTTGATGTCAAGATAGCATCACCCCACAAATAAGAAGGAAGAGAAGTTGACAACATAAGAGATCGAGCAACTTCGACTAGGTGACGATTTTTTCGTTCGACCACTCCATTTTGTTGAGGGGTGTACGCACAGGAACTCTAATGGATAACTTCTTTTGAGATTAGGAATTCTTGTAAGGCGTTATTAAGATATTCTCGACCATTATCACTCCGGAGAATAGAAATTTTGGCGTTGAACTGAGTTTCGATAGAATTGTAGAATTGTTGGAAGACCGAAGTAACTTCAGATTTGTGTGTCAGAAGAAAGACCCAGGTTAGTCTAGTATGATCGTCAATAAAGGTTACAAATCAATGCTTCCCGGTTATGGGAGTAACAGGTGACGGACTCCAAACATCGCTATGGAACAAGGTGAATGGTTTAGAGGGCTTATAAGATTGAGACGTGAAAAAAACACGAGGTTGTTTGGCTTGGACACACACGTCGCATTTCAACTTAGAAATAATAATATTGTAAAAAAGATGAGGAAACAAATAATTCATATACTGGAAATTAGAATGGCCTAAGCGATAGTGCCATAACATAATCAGTTTCAGACACAGAAAAATGAGAAGAAAACAAACTAGTCCTATCACATATCCTAAAGGAGGCTTATTCAGTGAGAAAATAGAGTCTTCTGTCATAGGGCAGTGCCAATCATCATCCCCGTGTTCAGATCCTGAAAAACAACAGCATCAAGTGAGAAGATAACACGACACTTCAAATCTCTTATAATTTTACTAATAGATAGCAGATTGTAAGAAACTTTTGGCACATACAACACATCTCGGAGGATTAAGCCTGCAAAGGGCGACACTCGTCCTTTTCCAGGAACAGGGGCAAAGGACCCATCTGCAATTCTAATTTTTTCATTTCCAGCACCAGGTTGATAAGACAAAAATTGATCAGAGGAGCCAGTTAAGTGGTTTGTGGCTCCTGAATCTAATATCTATGGTTTATTACCAGTTATACTCACAAGGCCAAAGGAGTGAAAGTATCTAATTGAGCGATTGCACTTACTCCCACTATAGTAGTAGTCCTCTGATTGGTTTCTTGATTCTAAGGTTGAGTATCTCCAGTAATAGATTCATCTATAAAAGCCCGACTTGGCTGTCGTTTCTTACCATTTGGTGGTCGGCCATGAATTTTCCAGCACTGATCTTTCGTGTGTCAGGGTTTCTTGCAATGTTCACACACTGGGGGCAGCTTACTGTTCTATTTATCTTGGACAGGGCCTGATGTTTTGAAAGTAGCGGAATCTGTTGGTGCTACAGGTGTACTATTCATGGCCCTCGACCTATCTTCCTCCAAGAGAACTTCAGAACAGACTTCTATCAGAGATGGTATAGGTCTGGTCCCCAATAAACGACTTCGCACAGTATCAAATTTAGAGTTGAGTCCGACAAGAAATTCATACACGCGGTCAGTTTCCTCAGACTGGTAATGTAAAACTCCTCCACAAGGACAGTTTCAAATCATTTCACGACACAAATCCATCTCTTGCCATAAGAGAGGTGGTTTGTTAAAGTAAACAGTAATGTTCATTGTCCCCTGTTTGCATTCATGGACCCGCTTATATAGGGTATATAAACGAGAGGCATTCTGTCTCCTGGAGTAGAGTTTTTAGGCTGCCTCCCAAATATCACGGGTTGTGGCTACATATAATAAGGGTTTTCCAACCTTAGGTTCTATACTTCTAATCAAAATTGATCTCAACAAAGAATTTTCTCCTTTCCAAATTCGCTCTTGGGAATCACCTGTCCTTGGTTTTGGTATTTCACCTATCAGATATCCAAATTTGTGACGACCCTTAAGGGCCATTTTAATGGATTGGGACCAAGAGAAGTAATTATCACCATTCAAATTTTCTCCTATAATAAAGCTAGAAGAGTTGCCTATAGCTTCAGAACATAAATTTGAGGAGTAAGTAGAGAACGAAGTTATCGAATTTTCAGGATATTGGTTTAGATCTGGTTGGATATTAGATGTCGATCCCAGGGCTTCCCCAATAGCAGCTACCTGCTGCTGGAACATCTCGTTCTGTCGTTTAATCTGCAGCTGCAACTGAGAAACTTGATCCTGGATTATACTCCCTTGGTCTTGGTGGTAAGATGAAGAATCTCCCCCTCCAATTTCACCCATGACCGATGAAAACTGCCTCAATCTATTGCTCATATTTGACAGAGAGAAACCCACAAATCTACCGTCGGTTTTTTAGTTCGGCTGAGAGACACAGTGGGTATGATTCGGATGAGAGGTAACCTAGGAATAGTTGGAGGAACTGGGCAGCCGACGACTGAGACGAAGCGCCGGTGAAGGTCTAGGTGCCGAAAACCTGGGCACCGATTGCGAGCGTCTATCGTGGCACCGATCTGGTCGTGGCTGGTCTGGTCAAGGCTGATTGTGACTGGCGACTGGATCTGGTCGCGATTGGTCTGATCACGGCTGGTTGCGGTTGGCGACTGGATCTGGTCGTGGATGGATCTGGTCACGACTGACGACTTGTCTGCTGGCTGGTCGGAATGGGTTGGGTGATCATCATATTGAAAGTAAGGAAGAAAAGACTGAAAATATCTATCAATGACTTTTTGGATAATACTGATTATATCTGGATTATTGGTTTGGGATTCTCTTATTGAATTTTCCTCAATGGTGGCCAGGGTTTCATCTCCATGCTTTGATACCATGATGAAAAATAGAGTAGAGAAAGAAAAATAACACACCAAGATTTTATGTGGAAAACCCTAATCAGGGAGAAAAAAACCATGAGATAAAAGGATTCTTATTAGAAGTCTGATACATAGAATACAATGTGACCACCAGCTTAAATAGAAAAGAGGGAAACCCTAGGGTACAATGAAAAAGACAAAAAAGCCTCTAGAGTAAAAAACCCTAATTTCAACATTCTACAACACCATTTTGTTCGAGAGTGTAGGAATAAATAAGGAAGGAATTTTGAGAATGTCATAACCTGAATGAGTAATAGGAAGAGATTTTCTACTGCCAACAGTAGTTTGTTCATCTCTAGAAAATTCATATGTAAGAGATAAGTGATTTATGTCAGAAATGATATGTGTGTTGAAACTGGAGTCGGTTAACTAAGGCATGTTGGATGAATTAATAGAGGCGTGATTTTGTGCAGCCACTATAGCAACTAACTGAGAAGGGGGATAGCGTCCTTGAAAGTCATAATTCATTATGTTCTGTTAAAACAATCAAGACATTGTGACCACCTCGGATACAAATTTGACATACAACATCTTGAGTCATTTATTCAGAAGATGGAGGTCTTGGAGGTTATATTAGCTGAGCAGGAAACCTGAAAAACCACGTCCTCTACCATTATTTCCAAAAGGAAAGAGTTTACCATGATTAAAAATTTTACCACCTTTCCATTAGATCCCCAACTGCATCCAGTGTTGGAATTAAAATTTTGATTTTGCATCAGAGCAAGTTTAGAATTAGCAAGAATGGCAATTGGTTGTGCAAAAACATCATCACACTTAGCCTTCTTTCAAGAGCAACCTCTTCAGATAGAAAAAGAACATGTAGTTCCTTGGTCACGTGAATTTCGTTGCCTAAATCTAAACCAAATAATTTTAAACCATTTATAATAAAATTTATGTAGCAGCGATAACACGGGTCGAACATAGGGAGCCTTTGAATTTCTCAATCAAACCGTCCACAATCTGAAGGTAATCGATGAGGGGGTTTGAAATTTGTTTTGATGTAAGGAAAGTTAAATAGAGTAAAATAAAAGCACAAATTAAAAGTTTAATCAATTTTATGAGAAAGCTTAGCTTGGGTTATATGGAATTTTCCCTTTTCAAAATATTTGATCACTGAATTCTCATTACCAAAATTAAATAATTTCTTATACCTAACCAATTCAATTAAAAAAGCTAATTAAATTTTCCTAAAAAACTAACTAGTCCAATTATTGCATTGACGAGGATCATCTGCCACGTCATCAATATTGACCATTTGCGTGCCACGTCAGCAAGGTGCCACGTGTCACTGCCACGTTGGATTTCCTCTCCAATCTTCTTTTGCTTATAACTTTCTCGTTTGAACTCCGATTTGAACGATTCAAATTGTGTTGGAATCGTCTTTCAGAGCTCTACAAGATAGTGACTCTAAAACACTGAAAATGTTAGTATAAAAAATTTGAGTTTGTTATCATCAAAATACTTTGTTTGATTGAAGCCCTAAAACTAACAATCTCCCCCTTTTTTTATGATGACAAACCACCATAATACCAAAAATACTTCTCCCCCTTTTGTTATCAACAAGAAGATATACAAGTGATTTTTCTCCCCCTTAATCATACAAATAATGCTCCCCCTAATAAATTATAACACATAAATTCATAGAAATATGAATAATGCTTCCCCTATAAAACATAATTAGGTAATTTTAATAATACCAAGTGAAAGTCTATTTTTACAAAAGGCTTCTTCATTTAATGGCTTTGTAAGAATATCTGCTACCTGGTTCTCAGTATTAACATAATTATTGACAATATTCTTATTTTGCACATGCTCTCGAAGAAAATGATGTCTAATATCTATATGCTTTGTTCTAGAATGTTGAATGGGATTTTTAGTTAAATTAATTGAACTAGTTCACAAAAGATTGGTACTTATTCAAAATTTAAACCAAAATCACGCAACGTTTGTTTCATCCATAAAACTTGAGAACAACGACTAGAAACATCAATATATTCAGCCTCAGTGGTAGATAATGCAACAGAATTTTGCTTTTTACTATACCAAGATACTAAAGAACTACCTAGAAAATGACATGTTCCACTAGTACTTTTTCTATCAGTTAGACTACCAGCAAAATCAACATTAGAATATGCAATCAAATCTAAAGATGCATTTTTAGGATACCATAAGTCTAAGTCAACGGTACCAAGCAAATATTTAAAAATTCTTTTTACAGCATGTAAGTGCGATTCTTTAGGACATGATTGAAATCTAGCACACATGCGTACACTAAACATAATATCAGGCCTACTCGCAGTTAAGTAAAGCAAGGATCCGATCATACCTCTATAAGCTTTAATATCTATGTTTTTACCTTTTTCATCCTTATCAAGCTTTGTAGTAGTACTCATCGGGGTCTTTGTTACTTTTGCATTATCAAACTTAAACCTTTTGAGTAGATCCCTTGTGTACTTCTCTTAATTTATGAAGATTCCATCTTCAAGTTGTTTAATTTGAAGCCCAAGGAAGAATTTAAGTTCTCCCATCATGCTCATTTCAAACTCACTATACATATACTTAGAAAATTCTTCACAAAGAGAAGAGTTAGTAGCACCAAATATAATATCATCAACATAGATTTGCACTAATAAAATATCATTATCTTTAATTTTGATGAAAAGAGTAGTATCAATAAGTCTCATTTTAAAACCATTTTCTAGCAAAAATTTACTCAAACGGTCATACCGAGCTCTAGGAGCTTGTTTAAAACCATAAAGTACTTTATTTAATTTAAAAATATGATTTGGATTATCAAAGCTTTCAAAACTATGAGGTTGTTCAACATACACTTCCTCCATTATGAAACCATTTAAGAAAGCACTTTTTACATCCATTTGAAATAAAGTAAAATTCTTATGAGATGCAAATGCAAGAAGCATGCGAATAGATTCTAATCTAGCAATAGGAGCAAATGTTTCCTCATAATCTATTTCTTCTTCTTGACTATAGTCTTTAGCAACTAGTCTAGCTTTATTTCTAACAATATTACCAGATTCATCCATTTTATTTCTAAATATCTATTTAGTACCTATAACAGGATGATCACTAGGACGCGGGACTAGTTCCCACACATTATTTCTTTCAAATTGATTTAGTTCTTCTTGCATAGCAATTAACCAGAACTCATCAGATTTAGCATCTTTAAAAGACTTTGGTTCAATTTGAGACACGAAAGCAACATTATTTAAAGCATTTAAAGAAGAGCGAGTTCTTACCCCTTGAGATACCTCACCTATTATTAACTCCTGAGGATGGTGAGTGGAGAATCTCCAATCCTGAGGGAGGGATTTTTCTGGGTCTTTCTGAGATTCATTTGATACCGCTTCCCTATCTTTAATACTAAGATCTTCAACATGCATTTCTAATTCATTACTAGCATAAACTTTATTAGTGGCAACATGTTTCATCTAAAACAACATTCATTGACTCTTCAAGTACATAAGTTCTTTTATTAAAAACTCTATATGCTTTACTACAGGTAGAATATCCTAAGAATATGCCAATGTCCGTTTTTGACTCAAACTTTCCAAGTTTCCCTTTGTCTTTTAAAATAAAACATTTGCAACCAAAGACTTTGAAATAGCTAATATTTGGAGTTTTAGTATTAAAAAGCTCATAAAGAGTTTTATCTAAAACATGTCTTATTAAATCACGATTCATTACATAAGATGCAGTATTAACAGCTTCAGCCCAAAAAGAATTTAGTAAATCATATTCATTAAGCATGGAGGTAGCTAATTCTTATAAAGATCGATTTTTCCTTTCTACAACACCATTTTGTTAAGGTGTTTTTGGAGAGGAAAAATCATGAGAGATTCCATTTTCTTCACCAAAATTTCAAAAGAAGCATTTTCAAATTCTCCTCCATGATCACATCTAATTTTCGAAATCATAAAACCTTTTTCATTTTGAATTCTTTTTTAAAAGCTAATAAAAGATTTTAAAGCTTCATCCATATGAGATAAAAATAAAACCCAAGTAAATCTTGAAAAATCATCAACTATAACAAAAACATAATGTTTTCCACTTAGACTTGCAACTCTAGTAGGTCCAAAAAGGTCCATATGTAACAGTTGCAAAGGTCTAGAAGTAGAAACCATTTTCTTTGGTTTGAAAGAAGACTTAGTTTGTTTACCCATTTGACAAGCATCACAAACTTTATCTTTTTCAAAGTTTAATTTTGGAAGCCCTCTAACAAGGGATTTCTTAGAAATATTTGAAATTAAATGCATGCTAGCATGACCTAACATTCTGTGCCATAACCACGAATCATCATGCAATGCAGATAAACATTTATTTTCTACTATAGGACAATCTAATAGATCAATAGTATAAATATTTTTATCTCTATTTCCTAAAAACAGAACTTTTTCATCACATGCATTTTCTATTGTACAATTTTTATCACTAAAAGTTACTCTATATCCTTTATCACATAATTGACTAATACTTAATAAATCATGCTTTAAACCATCAACCGCCAAAACATTTTCAATAAGAAAATTCGAACCATTACTAACATTACCTTTGCCAACAATCTTACCCTTTTTATTGTCACTGAAGGTAACGTATCTTCCATCTTTCTTTTCTAGGTATATGAATTTTGTGTGGTCCTCAGTTATATGTTTTGAACATCCATTGTCCAAGTACCACTTATTTTTTATGGATCTCAAACATACCTGAGAGAATTAATTCTCAAGATGTACCTTAGGTACCCAAATTTGTTTGGGTCCTTAGGGCTTAGCTAACAAAAATTTAGGAATCTATCTCTTTTCATTCATAATATTGATTTTTCTTAAATTGCATGCATAAGCTTTATGACCATGTTTTCCACATGCATGACAAATAATAGAACCTTCTTTGACAAAGTAGTTTGTAAATTTCTTTTGTTTTTGGTGAGGTTTATAACCTAAGCCACTTTTATTAAATATGCATTGTTGCTTACCCATCATGATATCTAAATTCGTTTTCCCATTTGTAAACTTTAAAAGAGTAGCTGAAATATCTTCATTTTTATTTTCTAATAATTTATACTCTTCTTTTAAAGCATGCAAATTTGATTTAGATAAATCTAGATCTTTTACTAATGTCTCATTTTTCTCTTTTAGATTATTTAGCTCAATTAATAAATTATTATTTTCAAGAGCTAATTTAGCATTTTTCTTCCTAAGAGACATATTTGCAACCTAGTTTTTCGAGTTCAATTTTAACTTCATTATATGCATCAATGAGCTCATCAAAAGTAAGCTTTTCAGGACTTACCTCATCGTCGTCGTCGTCTCCAAAAGCCATAAAGCACAAATTTTCTACTTCTTCCTTGCTTTCAGATTCGTTTTCATCACTTTCGTCCCAAGTAGCTTTCATGGCCTTCTTGTTCTTCTTTGAAATGGATTTTCTTTGAGGACGGTCCCACTTCACGTGTTCGGACTTTTTGCATTCATAACAGATGATTGTATCTCTATTGCCCTTTTCTCCTTTGCCTTCTTGATTGTTGACTTTTTTTTAGAAGTTCCTTTTCCTAAAATGCTTTTTGAACTTCTTGGTCAAGTAAGCGAACTCCTCATCATTTAGTTTAACTTCAGTTTCAGAGTCCTCTTGAACTTGAGTGGACTTTAATGCTAGGCTCTTCTTCTTTTTGACATCTTCTTCCACATTGGCCTTCATGATTATCTCATGTGCCATGAGAGATCCAACGAGCTCCTCCAGTGAAAGTTTTGAGAGGTCTTTTGCTTGTTGGATTGCCGTCACCTTAGCTTCCCAACTCTTAGGCAATGATCTAAGAATTTTTCTCACATTTTCAGAGGTGGTATAAGATTTTCCTAATCCCTTCAAAGCATTAACAATATTCGTGAACCTAGTAAACATTTCAGGTATAGTTTCATTTGCATCCATTTTAAACAAGTCATAATTATGAACTAACATGCTAATCTTTGACTCTTTAACTTGATTAGTTCCTTCATGAGTTACTTCAAACATATCCCAAATTTCTTTAGCAGAATTACATGCAAAGACTCTATTAAACTCATTAGGACATAAAGCACAAAACAGACAGTTCATGACTTTAGCATTAATAGAAAACTTTTTATCTTCATCATTAAACTTCTTCCTTAGGAATATCTTTATTATCAACTATCTTAATAGGAATTAAAGGACCATTAGAAACAATTTCCCATAGATTATAGTCAATGGAAATCAAATAAATTCTCATCCTAGTTTTCCACCATGCATAATTATTTCCATCAAACAAAGGTGGCCTAGTGGTAGATTGACCTTCACCATACCCATTTATTCTAGTAGTTTCCATAAGCTTAAACAATTAAGTTTTTCGAAAAAGGAAGAGAATATAATAATTTTTTTTAAAGATTTTTATAAAGAGAAATACTTTTCCAAAATTTAGATTTTAATCAAAAAGATTTCAAAGATTAAGAAGTAGAAAAAAAATAATGGTTTTAATAACCAATTTTCAAAAAATAATTCTAATGAAAACGGCTTTTAAAACTCATTTTTTTTAAACTTTTTGCAAAAATTAGAAAATTTTCAGATTTTAATAAGATTAAAAAAACATAATGTAAAATCAAGAAAAAAAAATTACAAAACCTTTTTGAATTAAGAAAACCGAGCTACCCGCTCTGATACCAATTATATGATCTAAAAGTAACACTAGAGGGGTGAATAGGGTTGACTACCAATTTTTAAAAAATAATTTTATCTTCAAACAATGCTCAATAAAGTTAACCCACTAATTTGGTTAAAGAAAATTTATGCAAGACAAAACTTAAATCATGCAAGCTATGATAACTTCAAATTTAAAGACAATTTAATCAAGGATAAATTTAAATAACACACTAAAAATTAAATCATGCAATTAGGAAAGATTAAAAAATAACTAAGGCAAGAAGCAAAAAATTTAAAACCAGAAATAAAAAAGAGAGGAAGAGAAAACATCGGGAATTATAGTGGTTCGGCAAATTGCCTACTCCATTCTCCAAGACCCCTTCTTGGGTATTTCACTAAGTGATCCTCTTGTAGGTGAAACCAAATCGACACACGACCCTCTTTTTCTTAAGCTAAAGAGAAACCCAAGATCCTTTTTACTGGTCCAGAATCAAACCAATTTCTTTTTCTCACAACCCAAAGTGTACCCATACCTTAATACAATTCCCAAAAATTAAAAGAACACCTCACAATATTACCTCTTGAAGGCTAAATACACAAGTTGAGCACTAAAAAAAACTCACAAAAATAACTCTAGACCAATTTAGGAGCAAGGAGGACACGAATTCGAGAGTAGAGAGAATTGAGAGCTTAAGACTTGATAGCTTTTTGTATGTCTATGAAGAGTAAAATCAAGTCGAATTTATAGGCGAAGGGGATAAATTTTGGCCATTGGATATGATTGCAAATGAAGGGTGGAGATTGAATAAAAATAGAAAAGGAAAGGATTTGAAAAGGAATTTTGAAAGATTGGAATTATCGAGATTTGGAGAATAAAAAGGATTTGAAAAGGAATTTTGAAATATTGAAATTATTGAGATTTGGAGAATAAAAAGGATTTGAAGATTGAAAATTTAGGAAGGAAATCAAATTTGAAAAGGCTTAAATTTAGTGAGAATTTGGAGAAAATTGGATCAAGAAATTAAAGAAAAATAAGAAAATAAAAAATAGCCGGATGATATGAGTACCACGTGCACGGGAGGAGATTGAGCGTCATGCATTCTGTGAAGAAACTGCAGGCACGTGCGGCGCACGCGTGCGTGAAGCTGGGTGACCGCCACTTGTCATTATCTCATTCATCCACGGTCGCCATGTCATTGCCACATCATGTGCCATGTAATCAAAAAGTGATCGGTTGGAGCATCACGTCATCCACCATGTCAGTTGCCATGTCATCAATATTGACCGTTTGTATGCCACGTCAGCTGCCACGTCGGATGCCACGTCAGCAAGGTACCACGTGTCGCTGCCACGTTGGATTTCCTCTCCAATTTTCTTTTGCTTATAACTTCCTCGTTTGAACTCCGATTTGAGCGATTCAAATTGCGTTGGAATTTTTTTTCCGATCTCTACAAGATTGTGAATCTGAAATACTAAAAATATTAGTACAAAAAATCTGAGTTTGTTATCAACAAAATACTTGGTTTGATTGAAACTCTAAAGCTAACACTTTTTAGTTCCATATATTTATTTTTTTAAAATTTTATTTTGGATGAACTTTGATTGAAATTTTGAATGAAATGTATTGAATTTTAGGTTTGTTTAGAAATCTGATTAAATATTTTGAGTGATTATTGATAGATATTGGTAATTAGAAAGAGCAAAACTAAGCTGGAAGCTGAAGGCAGAAATAAGGCACAATGGTGTAGGGATTTAAAGATTTAAAACCAAACTGAACCGACCTGAATCGAAGCAGGTTGGTTCAGTTAAAAAATTGAAAACGATGGAACTCGGTTTTCAATGGTTCCATGTTTATGTAAATCGAAGGGTTTGGTCCTTGGTTTCACTAAAATCGGATCGAACCGAATCGTGCATACCTTTAATTGGACCAATATGTTTTCTTTTAACGTAATGAAGAAAGCTCAATACTTTTCCACTCCTAAAAAAGGACTTTTTCCCTCTCTCAACAAACCTTCGGGTGCAAAGGAACATCAAAGCCAACTGATCAAAAGAGATTGAAAAGATTGAATTATGGTTTGATGCTTATTGAATTCCTTCCTCATGGAGAATGGACATTGGCATTTTAATTGTGGATAAGATTGAGGTTGTCTTCACAACTAAAAGTACATGTCTTCACCATTCAAGCCTCTCGTTCCCTTGTACAAGCTATCATAGATTTAGAATTGAAAAGAACCAAAACTAGTTTATTATTTCTAGTGGTGATGATGGTATTTTGATTCTTAACTTTTCAAAATTATAAATTTAGTTAGACTAAAAAAAAAAAAGAAAAATCCATGTTCCAATTAGTTTTTTCAAAGTTATAGAAGTTTTATTTTAACTTTTTAATTGGAAGGTTTTTTTCTTTTTCCAAAACAATCTCAGAAGGCTCTGTCTTTTAATTTATGGACGAAAAAATTTGTGTCTGTCTATGTGTTACTCTTAAGCAAGCAAATCCAAATACATATACAAAAGAACAAGAAATTGAGGAAGTGAGATAGGATGCAGGAATACGACTATATGTATATATTCACACATGCCGTCACGTGTATATTTTTTCATGTATTTGTTTTGATTTGTTCACATAAGCAAATACAATTTTTTCCTCTATGAAATTAACGTCAAAATGCACAAGGATTGTTTTGAAATAAATTTCAAAATTTGACCGTTAACGTGAAACTTTTAAAAGTTTGTAGTATAAATATAAGTGAAACCAACTCCATAGTTTAGTGAAATTTATTGTAATTCAACTCATAAATTTAGTCTCTAGACTTTCAAGTTCTTTTTTTAAAAAAATTACGAATCTATTAAATACAAAATTGAAATTTTTTTGTTTCACTAGATATAAAATTCAAATTTATATATAATCAATGATTTTTTTTTTGGAAAAAAATTGAATGTTTTGAAAACCTATTAAACATAAAATCGAAGGTAGAATGACCTATTAATCACAAAAATCAACTATTTAATAACCAATTAGACATTTTTGAAAGTTCAAACTAAATAAACACAAACTTCAATATTTAGGGACTATCCTTTTAATTTAACCTTACAAAAATAACCAATTATCGTGAGGATCTTCATGTTAGTATGATGACAAACTTAGGTCCCAAATGCTTAGGGTCGTTTGGATTAACTTAAGAAAAAAGTGTTTTTTAAAAAATTCATTTTTATTTAAACACTTATGATAAAAGTTGATTAAAATGCATTTGAAAATCTATTTTGAATAGTTGTCAACCATTCCAATTTTTTCTAAAATGACTTATTTTTTTAAATTAAACACTTGAAAATATAATCTTAATAATCCTTGAGTGGATCATGAATCAAAAAACAAGAGCTTTTGTCAATCACTTTTATAGTTACAAGTTTAACACTGATTTTTGGCCTCAAGATTTAATACATTTTCCCATATAGTATTGATAAATTTTCTTTTTTGAGTATAATATATTATCGATTCATTAGCATTTTAACAGTTATTAAAATTTTACCAGCTTAACATACAAACGTTTGTTAAATTGAACTTAACTCAGTAGTAATTAATATGACCTTCTTCTCTCAAGGTTGAAGGTTTAATTCCCCATCCAAAAACATATCCAACAAGATATGATGCTTGGCCTATAGGGAAATTGTCAATGTTACAAGATGAGTTTTGATAACTTGATAGTGTTGGTCTCCAATTTATTCATCAAATAGGGTGGGAAAAAAAATATGTAAAGTAAATATCTCATTCAAAGAAACCAAAGGCTTAAATTGTACTTTTTTTTTTCCCCTTTTCACAATTTTTGATTTGATCTGTTTATTCTAAAATACTTGATTTAGTAATTTTATTTTTATTTAAATAACAAAGTTTAAAATATTTATAATTTTTTTGAGATTTGAACCCATTTTAAGTAGGGAGGATTCTATGATTAAACAAATGGAATTTCCTAAAGTTATGTTTATAAAAGTGAAGCATCGAGTTTGAAGCTCCAATGTAGCAATGCTACAACCATTAATTAAATATATACCCCTATGAAACTTCTAAAGTTTGACTTTGTATTTAAATATGGCTAATGTAAGTGACCATAATAGGGTAATAATAAGGAAAATTATTTTAAATGATAAATGGTTGAAAATATTTTTAAATATAGTAAAATATCATTGTTTATCAATAATAAATAGAGATAGACACTAATAGACATTTATCAGTAACAATATTAATAGACTATTAGTCACTATTTATCATTTATAGACAGTGAAATTTTAAAATATTTAAAATTATTTTTTAATAATTTTCTATATTTAAAAACAAAAATAGGAAATAAAAAAAAAAACCAGTAATAGAGAACAAAGTGCTAGTTTAACCTAGATTATTTTATGACCATAGGGAGTTGTAATGTCTTATCTCTTTTGTTTTTTTCCTTGAAAATTGTTAGAATTAACTCAAAAGCTAAAATCTTCCATGTGACATACTTTCAAAAAGGATATTTTCTTTACATTGTTTAAGAGTGAATAATCCTTTTATCTTTGATTAGAAGACATTTTTTTCCTGAAATTTCTCTCTCATCTTATTCTTCTCTATCTCTTTTATCATCTTTCAAATCTAGATATTTCTTTAATACTTGATTATATATTGTGGATCTTGTGGTTAGTTTTTTTTCCATTAATGTTTTTGTATATGTTGGTGGTCAATTCCTTTGAGGGAGAAGAAGAGTGTTATAGATGAAATGGAGAGAAAAATTTATGAAATCAGAGAAGGGAGAAGACAAAAGAGAGAGAAGAGAGAAAATAAAAAATTCATAAGCATTTGTTTCTATTCGATAACTATTTCATTTTTTATTTTTTATTTTAAAAATTATGTCTATTTTCTCACACTTTCTTACAATAGTTTGCATATTACTTAAGTAAAATAGTTCAATTCTTATTCAAATTTACAAAAAAAAAAAAAAAAAAAAAAATTAATTTTTTTTTTCTTAATTTTCAAATTTTGACTTTATTCTTAAAACCTAAGTAAAAAGTAGATAAGAAAGCAAGAAATTAAGAGGGAAAATGAGTGTTTGTAAGTTTAATTTTCAAAAAACAAAAATAAAAAACTAAATAGTTATCAAACAAGGTCACGAGTTATGTTTTTTAAACATAGAGGTATATCCTTATAAAAGATACGACCCCGTTTGATAACCATTTAAGTTTTTTTTTTCCCGAAAATTAAGCCTATTTTCTCATCATTTCTATGATGGTTTGCATCTTTCTTAAGTACAATGGTTAAATTCTTACTCAAATTCTAAAAATAAAAACAATAATTTAAAAGCTACTTTTTCTTAGTTTTCAAAATTTGACTTGGTTTTTTAATCATTGATAGAAAGTAGATAAATTTGGACGTGAAAGTAATGTTTATAAGCTTAATTTTAAAAAAAAACAAAGAAGATAAAACAAAATGATTAACAAACGAAGGCCAAATATTTTGAAAACTTGACTAGAAGTTTTTGGTTTTTGGGTTAATTCCAACCATTTTATCTCTTTTTTTTTTCCTTTTCTTTAGAATATTAAAATTAAACAGTAGGTATGAAATTTGAATTTGCAGAACATTAATAATAGGTGAATTGATTTATAAAAAACTTATTTCTATTTTTGCATATAGTTGTTTTGGTAAATTTAAAGATGGATGGTGATAGGAGTAGAAAGAAATTAAAACAGCCAGAAATCATCCATCTCCAACTAGAGGAAAGGACAATGTCCAACAACAACGAATAATGAAATTTGTTGTCTTCCAAAGATAAATTATTCAAATCAGAATCTTATTAACCTTACAAAACAGAGAAAGAACATTACAATGGAATTCCAATTATTAAAGCCCACAAATGTCCCCAAACAAAAAGGAAAGATTTCCCACTAAGCACATTCAAGAACACAAAAGCAAAAGATTTCACACACACACACACACATTTCCAAGTTATGACAAGAACCAATCAACTATTCACCACTCCGCATCTCCTTCTGATTTCACCTTCAGTTCCAGTCTTCACTTTAATCCGACCCATTTTCTCCATGGATGCAGCAAATTCAGCGAAGAATTCTTCAATGGGTCCTTGTACGAGTTTCCTAACTAGACCCAATGTTCTTGCGTCTGTAGTGAGAGCAGCATCGGATTCGAAAAGTCCTCTCCTTTTTAGTAGAAGAGAATAGTAGCTAAGGTCAAAAGTGTTGCGACTTCCTGGGTCCATTTCCACTTTGTTGTTGGCGGTCGGAGTTTTGCATTTGTTGGCCTTCAGATTAGCGGCGTATCTTGGGTCTAGAGAGGGATCTTGGTCTCCGACGCCGGTGAAATTGTAGAGTCTGTTTCTGAATGATGAGCAATGTGCTATGCCGATTGTGTGAGCGCCTGAAGTCATAATTGCATGCAAGGTGTTTGAGAAATGTACTGAGTGAAGTATTAGTGTTTAGTGGAGTTAGTTTTATTAAACTTTACCAGATAGTAACACCAAGTCTTTTAGATCAAGTCCTTGGTTTGCGAAAAGTCTTTGTAGTGTGGAAAAGTTTCCAAATGGAGGAGGAATGTCGTTCTGGGCTTCTGATGATATTGAGATCACTCCATCCCTTCGGCCAGTTGGAACTTCCCAGTATGGACCTCCCTGCACATTTGAAATGAACACATTCATCATACACGGAAAATGGGTTGTTTGTCTTTTTCATCTTTGGACAAGAAAACCAAAACAAAAAAAAAAAAAGAGTAAAAACAACCTCGAACACTGAAAAAGTTAAAAGGGCATTCGATCGGTTGTGTGGATTCTTACCGTGGCTACAATGGTATCTCTTGCAACCAAGGAAAGAACATCTGCGCAAGAGACCACTCCAGGGCATTCAGCTTCAAGTAAGCTTTTGACTCTATCAATGAAGTCAAAGCCTCTGAGTGTTTGATTTGGTGGAGAATCCTTCTCGGCTTGGTTATTTGAGGTGGAGTTTATAAGCACAGATCCATCACAACCCTGTTCAGCAACACATCAAACAGAGAGAAGTAATGTCAGTTGCATAAAGGAGTTTCAAGGATTGGGGATTCTCATAAAGATGGAAACAAAAAGAAACATTACCCTGACAAAGCAATCATGGAAGTGCATTCTAATGAAAGTTGCTGCCAGTGAAGGGGCATTGTGGATATGCTGGTGAACGAAATCTAGCACTATCTTCTCAGCGTTTGGGCAGCTTTTGGCATAGAAACCAAGCTGTAACTGAGCTTGAGTGGAGCCTATCAGGCTTAGAAGACCAACTATAGTGGCCAAGACCAAAGAAGTAAGCCTCCCCATTCTCATTCTCTAAATTTACTTCTGTTATGTATGTCTTCAAACTGTTTGGAGGAAACAAGTTTTGTGCTTGACATTCCATCACAGAGTGAAGAGGCTTATATATCCTAACAGAACAAGAAAGACAAGGAGCAAGATGTTGGAATAGGTCCATAATACATTAAAAATATTCTCTAGGTGAAGCTTTACAGTAATCTGTATTTTAATCCGGCATATTCTATTATAGGCTAAGTATTATAGACCTGATTAGTTAGCCACGTTCCTTGTAGGACAACAGGAACAAGCTCTACAGATTGAGCCACTGTTCAACGGTAGAATGTGCTCACAGCAAAGAATCAGAATTCATTTTCTCCTTTTCTTACCGCAATGGCTTTCTTTATTCAGAATATAATTGTTTACAGAAAAGCAGTAGTTAGCTATGAATGATTATCTTTAAATCATGGATTTTTGGCCCACCTTGAAAGATTTCAGTACACATACGACAAAAGCCAGCCTACATGATAGGGCATGCCATGAAAATCATAGATACATTCACCAATCACCGTGCATTTTCTTCGTTGAAATTTATGTTTACCCATGTTTGAAGAAATCATGAGGAGAAAGAGAAAATAACTTCTCCTGAATTTGAGGGACTGTAGTAAAAATTTTCGCTTAAAACTAACCGACTATGTTACTTAAACTGTAAAGTTTGCATTATAGTCCAATTTGACTGTTTCAAATCTAATTGATGCTTTTTTTTATAATTGATGGTGGGTTTGGTTGGATGCAGGCGTCACTAAAGTTTGCAGCCCCAACTATAAACAATGCGTAAAAGTACCAACCGACTTGATAGGCTTACCTGCTCTGGGAACAAAGCACGTTATGGGGCTATTTTCAATCAATAATTGTGTTCTTGCATGGCAGCCAGACATGAGAGCCGCCTTACAAAAGATCCAAGGAAAGAGAGAGAGAAAAATGGTTTCATTATTACCAGAGTTGGTTCTAAATGGTCAAGAGCTTGGGTGGCACATGCATGGCCAGGAGGCAATTAACTAGTAAAAACAGCAGCCTCAAAGATTCCTAGTTCTGAATTTTGAAGCAGCAGAGCCAAACTTAGGGCCAAAGCATGTGCTTTGAGGAGAAGGTAAAAAAAACTCAGTAATAATTACTTTGTGTAAGAACTCGAGAAATGCTTTCTTTGATTAAGGAAATGATGGTCCCAGAAATAGGATATATAAAGAAAAGAAAAGCTTCTAGGCAAGTTGATTAGAGTAGATTAGGTTTAGAAATTATATTACTGCAGTTCCAAACCTTGAAGCCTCGCTGATCTAAATGGAATTTCTTGCACTGAGATGCAGAATTTGGTATAATTGAATTCTTTTCCTTCAAATGATGATTTGCCTCACACTTAAAATATGTTATTAGATTAGCTACTAAGATTATGCTAATGGACTATGACATATAATGAAATATATTCATACGATTCTCCATTATATTAGACATAACATGTATTTTATGAGAAAATTATGCTATATAGGACATTGTCTCTTATATGCACATAAAGTAAGTATGCTCTATTCAGACATAGAGTGATAAGTTCAAATCTTTTAATGTCATTCCCTTTTCGATTGATTAATACAGGTACTTGTGTATTAAGTCTCTGTACTAAAATGGGTTTAATACAAAAAGTGTACTAAAATAAATGTACAAGTTTAGTTAAAACACTTTATTCCTGCATTGAGAAAAACGAAAAAGAGAGTTCGAAAAGGCAAAGGTAAGGAACAAAAAAAGGGGGCAAAAGTCATTATGTGCCAGCAAATCATGCTCCCAAAACATTGATTTTAACCACCCTTTAACTTACCACAAAGACAAAAAAAGGGTTATTAGAAGAACAATAAATCTTTTTGCTCTTCCTTGAATCTTTGATAGGCTACTTCTTCTAAAAATAGACCCCATCCCATTATTTACTGGAAGCCACAACCCATCTCTATCAGTTCTTTTCTTCTTCTTCTTCTTTTTCTATACTTTAGTTGGCCATTGATTTTATTTGAAAAAGGAAGTTCTTATTAGGCCCCTAATCAAGCTTTTGTAGAAACATATTTAATTGACCACTTGAATCCCCAAAGCACCAACCCCACAGCTTAAGATGGTGAGGGGACCCCAGAAAGAAAATGACAAAGGGGTAATATTTGATATATCCAGAAAGAAATCTGAAAAGAAATGCGTTTTCTAGCTTTTTTTGTTTTTTTAACTAAATCATTACCTGCGCTTGCTTGTATTTGTAGATGACTTTATGCCATCTAAAGTTGAAGTGTTTTTCAAATCACTGAGAACACAGAGCTAGAGTCCTGTTCGGTAATTATATTTTTTGTTTTTTATTTTTGAAAATTAAGTCTTACTATCCACTTTTTTACAATGATTTGTATCTTTTGTTGTACAATGGTTGAATTCTTAGCCAAATTCCAAAAACAAAAATAAATTTTTAAAAGCTACTTTTAGTTTTCAAAGTTTGGCTTGGTTTTTAAATCATTAATAAAAAGTAAATAATGAGTGGGAAAATTTAGAGGTGGAAGTGGTGTTTGTAAGTTTAATTTTCAAAAACAAAAAACAAAAAACCAAATGGTTACCAAACAGGGTTTAGGTTTTTTTAGAAAGTAATAATTTATCTTTTCAATATAGTTGGTAACATTTTTAATATAGTTGGTAACATTTTTTATATAAGTGGATGTATGAAGATGAGAGACAGTATGGGTGTGTTTGGTATATGATAAAAGTAGAGAGTTGAGTTGAGTTGAGTTGATAATTATTATCTGGAGAGTTATATTATCTGAGGAGTTAAATTGTCTGTGTTTGTTATGTAGAGTTGAGTTGAGTTGGTAATTATTGTCTGTGTTTGTTGTGCAGAGTTGAGTTGAGTTGGGTTGAAGGATTTGATGCAATTTTTTTGTGAATGAGATTAGTTCTATTTTTTTTGTTTGTTTTTTATTTCATTCTTTTATTTTTTTTAGTTTTATGCTTTGCTATTGTTGATTAATTTTCAAATATACACGTATTTTCTCAAATCATTTATGACATAAACTGGACAATCTCAATTTTTTTTTTCTCAATTTGTAGAACATAATAGATTATTTTTCATATATTCTTTTAAAAAACTGTAATAATTCTAATTCTCTTCAGTCGGTAAAACATACCAACAAAATATATTTCATATTGTTGCTCAATTAATTGGTATATTGTATATTGTATGTATATATATTGAAGGTATATATATTTCATATTGAATGTTTGTATGTATATATATTCGAAAAAAATTCACAAAATATATGTTCTTTTCGATACTTATAATATTAGTTATACTTACAAACACAAAAAGTATATGTTTTCAAGTATGCAAAAGTTATCATTCTTTTCGACATGACAGTCCATTGTCCATTTGCTGTTATCCAAAAGAACTATAAACAAAATGTAGAGGTGTGGTCAGTCTACATGTTTCTTCCTAGTAAACGGAAGCAGTACCTCTTTCGTGCGTGTTCTAGTACTGCAAGGAAGCAATCTGTCTTCTGAATGTCTGTGACAACGAGCTCAATAAGGGTGACCTGATCATCCTCATCCAGGCCATCAATGTTATATATGGCATTTACTACTTCCTTCCGACGCCCAAACTCCAGTTCATACTTCTCCTTTTGCCACGATGCAAGTCTACCCATGTGTGTGCTCTGCATTTCAACAGTCGATCTCATGATGTCGATCATTTCAACTTGGAATGATGACCTCTTCCTCTTACTACCTCGAGATGACTCGGCAAGTGCACTCGCTCTACTTGTAGATTGCTCTGCTGGCTCTTCATCTATTTCATCTTGATTTAATGGTGATTCTATTTGACGAACCTCAGGGGTGTGACAGTCCTGTGCCAAGTCGAATCTCATCTTCAAACTCTCTGAATGCATTTGTCGCCATCACGTATGGGTCCTCACTTGATTGCCTTACTGCTCTGTCTTTCCTAAATACGGTGGAGAGATCATCGTAATGTGGGAATGGCTTGTTCCACATCCCCTTCACATTGGAATGATTCTGCATTGATACACATACACATTATTAATATTTATATTATAACACGTATCTGTACATTTTTTTTTCTAGAATCTTACCCGAACCCAAAGATCGAAAATCTCCTTTTCGACCTGGACACATTTGAACTCTTCATTCCAGCCAAACCCCGACTGACTTAACATCTCTGATACTGCATTTTATTGTTTCTTCAGACTCCTCACCTTGCACTCAATGGTGTTCTGATTCAGTGCGCACCTGGGTACTTTCTCATGCAGAATTCGCTCTAAGTTTTATAGGTATCTTGGTCGAAACGTCCCATTATCGGACCTCCAACCGGTCTCCACCAAATACAATAGAGCTTCCACCAATTTAGCGTCCTCCACCTTCGACCATACGTGTTTAGACCTCTTACCATTACTTGCCATTATTCTGCATGCATATGTTTGTTGAATGAAAAGATGCTATAAATTAAACACATGCACAAACAAAGGATAAACTATTGAAATTATATGTTCCAATTTAACTTGTTCACACAAAGTCTTGGCACAAAACATTTTCACGACATACTTGGAATGTTCAATAATTAAATTCCATTCAGTAGTAAAAGAAAAGTAAGCAATGAACATTGAATAATCAGGCTCTTTTCTATTGAATAAACATTTCGACCGCTAAGTCATCCCTGAACTTGGTCCATTCCTCCGATGATTCAAAAAATTCAATATGATCCTCATCAAGACCAACTGATGCAGAATTCTCCTCATCAGGCACGTCAAGCATTACACCGATTCCCATCTCCCTTGTGATCAAGTTGTGACTAAGGCAACATGCAGTTATTGTTCGACATTGAACTTGTATTGGGTAGAATGATTTTCCCCTAAGAATAGCCCACCGCCCCTTTAGCAACCCAAACGCTCGCTCGATAATGTTCCTTGGTGAAGAATGTTTCATGTTGAAAAATTCTCTTGCAGTTGTTGGTGCGTTTCCTGCTCCACGCCAATCGGACGGCGCCAAGAATCCTTCAGTGTTGGGGTATCTAGCATCACATAGGTAATAGTATCCTGTACACGTTTTGAAATGTCATGCATATGTGTTGTGGCAGGTATGCATGTTTAAATAATGTATACAGTTATTATAATATCTTTTGAAACCCTCAATCCGTACGATCGCGAAACCGCATCTCTAAGAACCCTTGAATCGGCTGCAGACCCTTCCCACCCTGGCAAAACGAAGACAAACTCCCCATTTGATCACACACCGTAAGAACGTTTGTGGCAATCTCTCCATTTCTCGTTCTATATCGAGGTCGATCGACGACACTAACATTCACTTTAATGTATGTGCCGTCTAACGCATCTAGACAATTCTGTTTCTCTCAAGTGATCAGAATGAATTAAAAAAAAGTCTATCGTTGCATGCATATTTATGACGTATTCATATAAAAAACAGAGTACTTTTTGTACCTGAAACCACTTCCATCTTCCATCGGTGCATGTATTTGTGATCGGTTCTGGTTTTCTTAACAAAACAGTGTGAAGTTGTAAGACTGCTCTAAGAACTGCATTGAAATATCTCGAAACTGTCCCACCAGACCTCGAAAAGTTTATGTGTACCACTCGATTCTTGACATCGTGTGCAAGAATGTGTAGGAATATCATAACCATCTCTTCGACGTCCATACATCTTGTTGATTCCAAACAACCAATCGACCATAGCATATTACATAGAATCGTAAAGGTATGTCTATCCATTCGAGTGCTTTCACGACATGCCAAGTCATTCTCGTAAATTAGGCGAAAGAAGGTCAACTGCCTAATGCAGTGCCTAGCATATGTCGGTTGTCTCTCTATCCTTCGGTAGTTGTTCAATAACATGGTTAGTGTTATGAACAACTGTATTTGAGAGTGCAAAATAATTCTCATGATCGAAAAGAGGTCTTCAACAGTATCCATCTTTATAGGGAAAGGGATACACCAGTTGTTCTTGAAAGGGTAAGGTATTTGGCGGATTATGTTTCATGATTAAGAAAGAATAGCAAACAATGTCAAGCGTTAGTATTGGGCATATTGGTTATAGTTTAGATTTATGGTGTTATTTCCCAATGTACCTATTATTATATAAAAATACATGTTTTCAAGGGCTTAGTGGGTTTTTTTCCTAAGGATAGGGTTGAGGGTATTTTAGTTAAGTCTTTTTAAGGGCCTAGTGGGTTTTTTTTTTAAGGGCCCAATGTACCTATAATAATCTAAACTTGTCATAATCCTAGTTCCTAGGACAACAATTTTTTACTGAAAGATGTGTTAAAACGATGTATATAGAAAAAAATATGCATTTTTTCATATTTTCAAAACTTGGTGAACCGATTGTATGAATATTAGTGTGCAATATTTTTTTAATTCTTATGTCACCTATTAGAAACTATATTTTTCAGAAATTAAACATTGGTTATAATATTAATACCATCGTTTCATTATAATTACATAATTTAAAAAAAAAACAATTTTGATTGTGAAACAATAGTAAGACATACTAAAATTAATCCTGAAACTAGCTTGATAATAACACACCAAAATGTATAGAATATGATCTTATTGAAGCTGAAAAAAAGAAAGAATTGAAATGAACATATTATTAGATAAAAAAATTACATAACAGTACTATTTCACCCATAATTCATCAAAAATTTGAGAAGTATCAGAGGAGATGAAAAACAATGAGCGAGATCCTTCTCATGAGCGAGATCCTCATTGTTTTTCACCCATTGAAATGAACGTATTATTAGATAAATAAAATTACATAACAGTACTATTTCACCCATAATTCATCAAAAATTTGAGAAGTATCAGAGGAGGTTAAAAACAATGAGGATCTCGCTCGAGAAGGATCTCGCTCATGAGGAGGATCTTGCTCTTCATGAGCGAGATCCCCTCATGAGTGAGATCCTCATTGTTTTTCATCCATTGAAATGAACTTATTATTAGATAAAAAAAAAAAATTACATAATAGTACTATTTCACCCATAATTCATAAAAAATTTGAGAAGTATCAAATTAAAAAATATAATGTCACCAACCATTAATAAAAAAATTGTGAACTAGTATTTGGAAAAAAAATGTGACCAACAATTAACAAATAACATATTTCTATAAAAAAAAATAAAAAAATAAGTCCTAAAAAAAAAGAGATACTCTAAACCTCAAATTAAACAAACCTCCTCAAACTAATTAGGAATGATTTATGCAATTAGTTTGACCCCACAAGAAACACAAAATAATGATAGTTAGATTAGAAATAAAATAAAATAAATTGAACTAAGAAGTAATTAACAAAAAAAATAAATTGAACTAAAGAGTAACCAACAAAAGCATACAATTTTTAGTGGAGAAAGACTGGAGAAAGACAGTGGAAATATGAAACGTGGAAAAAGAGAGTGGAAATATAGTGGAGAAAGACAGTGGAAATATAAAACGTACGAGTGGGAAGTTATCTATAAATAGAAGAAGGAGAAAGAAGTGGTTGTTGGAGAGAGTTTGGTGCATTTATTAAAGAGTGAAATTAATTTAACCTCATTAATTAAATAGTGAAATTAATTTGAGTGTTAGTTGAAAGTAAGTACAGACACGTTGGTAGTAAAGTCAAGTAAATATAAATAGTAAAGTCAAGTAAATAAAAATAACATATTTCCATATAAAAGAAAAATGAGGATCTCGCTCATGAGGATCTTCATGAGCGAGATCCTCATTTCTAGCAAAATTTTTTTCTAGAACGAGATCCTCATCACAAAATTAGCGAGATTCGGCCCATATTTCTAGCTAGATTTCCTTCTAGAGCAAGATCCTCATCACAAAATTAGCGAGATTCAGCCCACATTTCTAGCGAGATTTCTTTCTAGAGCGAGATCCTCATCACAAAATTAGCGAGATTCGGCCCACATTTCTAGGAAGATTTCCTTCTAGAGCAAGATCCTCATCACAAAATTAGCGAGATTCAGCCTACATTTCTAGCGAGATTTTCTTCTAGAGCGAGATCCTCATCACAAAATGAGCGAGATTCGGCCCACATTTCTAGCGAGATTTTCTTCCAGAGCAAGATCCTCATCACAAAATTAGCGAGATTCAACCCACATTTCTAGCGAGATTTTCTTCCAGAGCGAGATCTTCATCACAAAATTAACGAGATTCAGCCCATATTTATAGCGAGATTTCCTTCTAGAGCGAGATCCTCATCATAAAATTAGCGAGATTTACTTCTAGAGCGAGATCCTCATCACAAAATTAGCGAGATTTACTTCTAGAGCGAGATCCTCATCACAAAATTAGCGAGATTCAGCCCACATTTCTAGCGAGATTTCCTTCTAGAGCGAGATCCTCATCACAAAATTATCGAGATTCAGTCCACATTTCTAGCAAGATTTCCTTCCAGAGCGAGATCCTCATCACAAAATTAGCGAGATTCAGCCCACATTTCTAGCGAGATTTCCTTCTAGAGCGAGATCTTCATCACAAAATTAGCGAGATTCAGCTCACATTTCTAGCGAGATTTCCTTCTAGAGCGAGATCCTCATCACAAAATTAGCAAGATTCAACCCACATTTCTAGCGAGATTTCCTTCTAGAGCGAGATCCTCATTACAAAATTAGCGAGATTCAGCCCACATTTCTAGCGAGATTTCCTTATAAAGCAAGATCCTCATCACAAAATTAGCGAGATTCAGCCTACATTTCTAGCGAGATTTCCTTCTATAGTGAAATCCTCATCATAAAATTAGCGAGATTTCCTTCTAGAGCAAGATCCTCATCACAAAATTAGCGAGATTTCACTTGTCCATGGTTGAAGTTTCGACTTATGTACAACCCTTTATACATATTGTTTCCAAGTTTTTCTTTGTTTGTCGAATTATGTATGTCGAAACTTCAACCTACGACAACCCTAATATACATATTGTTTCCAAGTTTTTCTTTGTTTGTCGAGTTCTCAACGTTCGACCTCTACATTAATCCAATCCTCAACCCTCGACTTCTAGCAAAACAACAATATTTCTCTAATATAAAAGGTCTAATATTTCTCTAATATAATAAGTTTTGAAAAAAACCGTATTAATATAAAAAGCCCTAGTTTTGAGGGGATAAAAAAGGAGAGTTTTGAGTAGGTAAAAAAGGAGATTTTAATAACCCATAGGTTTTCTTTATGGGCTTAACAAACATGGGTAATAAATACCCACCCAACTCAACTCAACTAAACTCATACCTATTTATCAAACACCCCCTGTATGTTAATTATTGTGGGCTAAATGCTCATTTTTGGTAGTCAGTATCTTTTTTTTTTTTTTTGTACTTTCAGTTTAATTATTGCTGCTTTAGATGCTCACTTTGGCAGTTGGTATCCATTTATTTTTTGTACTTAGTTTTGTAGTAAGTTATTCTATTTTTTTTTTCTTTTAAAGAACTTCATAAAGACCGAACTATGAGGAAAGCGAAGGATGGAGGTCATCGTTAATTACATCCATAATCCAACTTGAGTAACTAATAGTAGAGGCTAGAGTAACGAAGCCTCTTAATGACAGCTTGGGCTTCTGGCAGTTGAACGACCATTCCTGGGTAATCTTACGATATCCAACACAAATTGGAGATCTAAGAGAGTCACGAACTCTCAACGCCATACCAATGTAACCCTTCCTGAAGTTCTAAGAAGCATCTATATTCATCTTGAAGTTGTTCATTTGAGCGGGGCACCAGAGAGCTTGACTCATTGGGCTCTCCACCTGAACATCCTCTGAGAACATCCAAGAACCTCATTAGACGGATCTTCAAGGTTCTTAAACTATAGTTGGTAATACATATAATTTTGTTCTACGGACTTTAAAAATTGTAACAATGTAGTTTCCATTGTGAAAAAATACATGTTATGATTTAATAGAATGTGTTACATATGTAGATTGGTAAACTGATTAGGGAATCAAATGTGAGTCTAAGTGCATGTTTGGGAGTGATTTTGAAATTGGTAAAATCATTTTTGTCATATTCAAAATCACTACAAAATACACATTTAATTAATCAAGATTAATCAAATATTTAATTTTACTCTTTCAAATACAATATTCATATCATCAAAATTCATAGTGATTTTAATCATTTCAAAATCCCTCCAGAATACACTTTTAACCCCTCAAAATCAAGCTAATATTTAATATAACATTTCTAAATGCAATTTTCATATATACAATCAAAAATTGAAATTACGTGATTAAAAGCATATTTTGAAGTGATTTTGAAAATGAAAAAAATGAATTTTAAAATTTTAAAATCATTCCTAAATATGCCCTAAATCAGTACATAATATAACAAACACTTAATTTTGATGGTAGTTTGATTGATACATATTAAATTGTTACAACATTTAAAGTACTGAGATCGAATTATAACACACTAAAGTTTTGAAACTAAATTCTTACTAAAAGCTCAAAAAAGAAAGTACTTTTTTTTCGCTCAAAATGAATGACTCTAAGAGCACCAATGTATGTGCTAGGGGACCTTACGTTGTGGACCAATTGAGTGAACCATACACAAAAGAAAAGTCAGCAACCAAATAAAGATAAAAGTGATTTACTTTTAGATTTCAAAGTAAATTAATTAATGAGTTGCATGATTTATCATGCTTGAAATGTTCCTCAAAGAACAATCAACTTGTTAGGTAATGCACATACAAAATTTCGTACCAAGCTAATTATGACATTGAGATATCTTTTAAAGTTAGTGTAAATTCATATTACCTTCAATTGGTCTTCAAGTGTCACTTTGTAAACTCATCTATCACCTAACTTGCCAATGCCTATGTGTATGTTGACCCACTTTTGCAAATTTAGTACAACCTCTGAAATAAACAAGTATTTGGTTTTGAAAAAGTTAAGAGTATTTGTACACCGATCAAAATAGATATTGAAAAAAACGAGTTTATAAATAAGTTGGTTTGAGTAAAACATTTCGAAATGAACTTAAAAAAAAAAAAAAAAAAAGATTTTTGAGTGTTTAATGATTAATCTCTTCCTAATTTGTATATTACATAAAATTACTACAATATCCTCACTAGTCATCTACTTCACTTCCACCATGATTGTCATTAACTACTACTGCCATCCATCGACAACTTAATCTGGCGAAACTTCTTACAATCATCTGCAACCACAATCAATTGCAAAGCCACCTCCAATAACAACCTCCGGCTATCAATTATAATGACCAAAACTAATTAGAGGCCCAAAAAGAAAAATACCTCAATTTTTTAAAACCTAACATTTTTTACACCTTGCTTACAACATCTTCAAGTAATTTTACAAAGTTACTCCTATTTATCTTTCTCTCTTTTCCTCCATCATTGTTCTACATTTTCTTTTTTTCTTTTTCTTTTTTGCTTTCTTCTTCTTCTCTCTCATTCTTCTTTCTTTTTTGCATTTTCTTTTTCTTTCTTTCTTTCTTCTCCTCCTCCTTCTCCTCTAGTGAGCGCTTGTTCTTCATTCTTCTACTTCTCTGGACTAAGAGATCCCTTCTTTGACAAACAAGATCGTGCCCAGGTCCGGTGAGATAGCAAGATCCTGAAAAGAGAGTGAGAGATAGGAAAGTGATTTTGAGAAAAAGAGAGAGAAGAGCAATCTGTGAGAGAACGAGATAGATGAGAGTGAGAGCGAAGAGAGCGAGATTGGATCATTTGCATGTGCTTGAGGGTTTCATTTTGGTAATTTCACCTGGCGTTGATGTCAGCAAAAAGTAATAAAAAAAAAAAAAAAAAACTCCTCATTTTCAAAAAGTGGGACAAATCTCATTTTTTTCCTTTCAATTTGGGTCATCCGTACAAAAACACTAATGACCCCTTCGACAACCAACTTCAGCAATGACCACTTTCGATGGCTAGCTCTAGCGACTAACTCCGTCGAGCAACTACATCGATAATCTTCAACAACCAACTACTAATGGCTAACTTTAATGACCAATTAGATCAATCACATGCTAAAAAAAAACTCGGACAATAAAAGTGTTTTAAGATGATCAGTTTATAGTTTTTAATACTCCATCATTTATAGTAATTTGATTAAAAAGAACATTTTTAATATATAAAAAACTAAACAAATTTATATATAAAAACACTCTTGAAAAAGTGTAATCAAAGAGTGTTTTTATTTTAAACCCATTTTATGAAAAATATTTTAATTAAAATAATTTTTTGAAAAATACAATTTTCCTAATGAATCTAAACATTCCCTAAATTATTTGGACCCTACTATATTACGATTTTGTTAACTCTTTAACAAAAGTTAACAAAAGAGTGATGTGACTTGTGGATGACTAAGCTATCAAATAAGTTAGTAACGTTAAAATAAAAAAATCTTTTCAATTTTGAACAAGGTGTTAAACCGGGAGAATTTAAAAGACGTTTTTAGTTCAAAATTTTGGTTGTTCAATATTTTGGTCCATTGGTTGTTAGCATTATACTTCATCTTCATCTTGTTCAATACATCTAAAGTCTAGTCATAAGCTCTTGACGTTTCATCTTGCTCAATTTTTTACCACTTCCAACATATTTCATTTACATTGTAATTAACTTAAACAAGGAACACATAGCTTTAGATAATATTTTCTTTAATTAATTAATTTTATAATAAACATTTACTAATTAAACTCAATGAAAATAAATTTAATTAAAATTTAAAATTTTCCATAAAAACTAAATAATAAATATTTTAAGTCACATGCATTGCACGTATCTTCCAACTAGTATTTTTAAAGTTGCAATATTACTCAACTTTCATAAGCATTTCAAAACTACCTTAGAAATATAGATATTTTAGAATTTCAAGTAGAAATTGGAACTTAGAACAGTATGATAATGACCTAAAACGATATAGTGATCCAAATCTTTGTTCTAGGTCACTTATCACACCATTTCACGTCTCAATTTTTGTTCAAAATTCTAAAGTAATTCTACTCCGAAGGAATTTTTAAAACATTTGTGAAAGTTCGAAGATAATATTGCAACACTTAAAAATATAGGAA
Source organism: Benincasa hispida (assembly GCF_027475165.1). Lineage (NCBI taxonomy): Eukaryota > Viridiplantae > Streptophyta > Magnoliopsida > Cucurbitales > Cucurbitaceae > Benincasa > Benincasa hispida. The sequence continues at coordinate 35,600,276 of NC_143487.1, read as the reverse complement.
TATCTTTTTAAACATAGACAAAGTTCAAAAGTACTTTTTAATATATCTTAACCTTAAAAATATATCATTATTTTAGGAAAAATATATTTTTTTCTCTTAGATTTTGGGGTTAGTTTTAATTTGGTTCCTAGACTTCCAAATATTACATATTTAGTTCTTGGGCTTTTTACACTAATAATCTATTTAAATAGGCTCAATTACACTAATAACCTAAAGCCACTATATTTTTCATGAATAACTTAATTGGTTAGGATATTACATAAGAATCATGACCAAATAACATTTACACCATACATAATTCTAACGGTTTTTTTTTTCTTTTTCTTTTTCTTTTTTACAAAAAAAAAAGAAAAAAAAGAAATGCCACATATGAAATAAAAATATTAGAAAGACACGCATTAAAGTAGTTTTTTCAAAATGGTTTATTTTCAAACACAATCACGGATGGAAGTTCCAACATTTGAAGCTTATCATTGGTGCCTACAATCAACATCTTTGTGTAGGAGGTCACAAAGGGAAATTGTGAGGGACAGTGGAGAAACGGTCGACAACAACAAATTGTTTCTAATGTAATGAAACGACTGACATAAATCAAACTCACAACAATAGATGATGCCGAATAAAAAATGAAAACATGTTGGCATTGACAAAGCCATGATTGGATAAAGAGGCGTGGGAATCCACAAATCTTGTTGAAGATGGCGGGTGACAAATGAAGAAAAAGAAGAAATGGGCTGGCAGTGGACTTCGCAGATCTGAGTGGTGCAAAACTGGAACATGTGGCGTGAATCTGGATTTGGTCGAATCTAAGAAAATCTGGTCGACGACAGGTAGATGGTCGTCGATGGTGGTAAGGGTTGAAGAAGCGACGACCGACTAAAAAGTATCAAACTCACGAAAAGCAATTAAAATATGAGCAAACCCACGAGCAAGTCTGAAAAACATCCAAGAGAAGCTTTGAATACACAGAGTTGAGCGAACTGCAGTAAACCCATGAACAACGACAATGAACCACGAACGTTGGTGATGATTGAACTGTGTGTGGTGGGTGAATTAAGAAGAAAACACCAAAATTCTAGGGACATTCGAATTACCTGCAGTGAAATAATGTAAATTTATAAGAATATGTACATAATGAAACACTCAAAATCATGTACAATATACATTGTAATATACTGAAAGCATGTTAGTTGCATGAATAGTTCTGTCAGTTGAATATATCAGACAATATATAATATTATATATAAAGTCTTTCATTATAATGAAATAAATGTAAAAATATAAAAATAAAATGGTGAGTAAAGCACAGTATATAATAACACTCTAACACCATGAATCACATACATCATAATATATTTAATATACCAATGTAATAAAATAGGGATAAATACCATATTAGTAAATAAATAAAATAAAAATAATTAAATGAAAACCCAAGTTTAATGATGATACAAACTATATTTAATGATTATTAAAAAAATCTCTAAATAATTAATATTCAATTCGTTTTAAATTTTTATTAATATTTAAATTATAAAATAATAGAAAATTTTAATATGAGAGAGAATGTACCATAGAGTTAAAACTGTCTCATATTTATGCAAAAATCTAGTTACGAAATCTAATTCAGTTTAGGGCATTTGTGAAATATTGGTTGTAAAGTAGGTTAATTCTCTAAATCTTTCTTAGTTCTTAAATTTTGACTTTTTGTTTCAATTTAGATTCTAAGTTTCAAAATGTTACAATTTTGTCTTTGAAATTTGAATTTTATTTCAATTTAGTGTCTAGGTTTCAAGATTTTACATATTTAACTTCGATTTTTTTCATTATACCCACCTTTAATCAATTGACATCACGACTATTAACTAATTTAAAATAATTATGAAGTGAAATTTTATATTAAACTTTAATAGTATTGAAAAACTATGAAGCTTAATTAATCAAAATTCTTTTAATTCTTTTAAATTAATTAACATGCACTAAAATTAAAGATGAAACATGATTATTTAATGAAAAATCAAAGTTAAAATTACAAATCTTGAAACATAGAAACTAAATTGAAACGAGACTAAAATCTCAAAGGTAAAATTACAATATTTTAAAATCTAAGAACTAAATTGAAATCAAATTAAAACTTAAAAACTAAATGTGCAACGTTTTGAAGCTTAAGTAGTGATGAAAATTAGACCCAAAATCTAGGGACAAACAAAATTCTCCTTTATTTTATTGGGCCCCACCAAAATAAATGAACAAATAAATAAAGACTTTGTAGACCCTATCGAGAGATTATTTGCAAATCACCCATTTCTAGTAATTGCTTTATAATTATTATTATCTGTACAAAAGTGATAATTTCACTAATAATAAAAAAGAAATATCTTGGCCCGTAATTTTTAATTATAAATTTATTTGGTCTCTCCATTTTTATAATTGATCTTTTTAGTCTATAAATTTTGAGAAATAGATTTAAATGATGTTTTGATAATTTTGTTAAATGAATCAATAGCTAAAAATTCATGGTTCCTTATTATTATTATTTATTGTTTTCTTAAGAAATAGTTTCACTATTATTTTTTTTAGAAGAGTTTCACTATTATAGAACAATGGTATCCTAAAAATAAATAAACAATAATAGTACACAAATACATAAAAAAATAAAAAATAACAGTAATTGTTAAACTTATCCAACCAAATTTGACACTTTTCAATTATATATATATGGCGTATATATTATATATAAGTCACCTACTCACTGATGAGTGACGACGAACCATCCCTTAATAACAATCATCAATTATTGATATATTCAATTATTAAGCTTTACTTTACCGTAAATTAAATAAAGTTTATTATTAATTTACCATTATCGATATCCAATTGTCTTATAACCAAGTATAGTATGTTCACGATGATGATGGAACTATTGACATAAAATCAACTTTTAATTTCATGAAAATAATTACTAAACTAAGACAAATATTGCAATTTCTATACTTTGTTCAGTTTCTGTTGGTTCATGCTCACTAATTTTACCCCAAAAAAAAAAAAAAAGAACAAAAGTATATAAATTTTTTCATAAACTTGCTAATGTCAATACAATCAAGCTTTACACACAACCAAATATGATCTCAATGAACAAATTAACTCTTCAATAGTTTTCCCAAAATTTTCAAATTTCTAACAGACCAAAGATTTTCTTTAATGTTAATTTTCTCTCGTATCTTATCAATTTTGTAGCTTTTATATGTTTAGTGATTCATTGAATGCAAAAGAATACTTTTCTAACAAATTTTTTATTTTCGAACTGAAACTTATCAGAGGATTAAATTATTAAAAAGAACTGGTTAGACATCCTTAAACGAAAGAGTTCAGGATTGGTCATTGTGTGTCACCACCTCCCACCTCCCACCTATCCTACACATTCGATCAAGGTTGTCACTGCGAAGCTATAGATAAGGTGCACGGAGTCTTACCGTCTAGCCGTTGGTACTCCACATCTTCACGGAGAATTCAATTTCACCGGGTCCATGTCAGAGCCAATGGGGCAGTCGTTACACCATTCGTGCTGGACAAAGTTGAGGAATAAAAATGGATTTTTTCCTTAAAAATATGCATGTAATAAATTAGAGAGAAAAATGCACTTTTGATCCTTGAGGTTCGAAGTTGATGTCTATTTAGTTCATGAAATTTCAAAACAAACACTTTAGTTTCCAAAGTTTAGAGAAATAATTCTAAATGGTTCTTGAGGCTAACTATCGGTAAAAATGAGGTGGTCGTTAGATATGGAGTTAGCTAACTGATTTGCCAAATTTTATTAATTTAATATTATTATTATTTTTTAATAACGTGGCATCCCCGTCTTCCAATTACACAACAAACCAATGTTTGAACATAAGGCCTCGAGATATCGTTTGCACTTTTATTTTAATTTCTTCAATTTCATTCTTTTGTTTATGCTGTTCCGGTCTTCGTTCATGATGCACTGTGATGGATTTTGCTTCTTGGGTATATGTTTGGAGAATCTGATGGAACAAGTGCCTAAAAAAACTGGTATATGTTCATTTTTTCTCCCACCATTCTGTATTTGAAAATTTCTTCAAATTAATTCGGCTCATATTTAGGAAAAAGTAATTTTAATTTGGAGAAATTTTCGTTTGGATTGTTTTCTCTTTTTTTATTTTTAGTAAGCTAATTTAGTTCGATGGGCAAAGCTTCTTCAAAGCTCCTTCTCCATTTTTTATCTGGCAAACAGAAGAGGTAGAGCAATACCATTTTTCATTGGGCGTCAATGGTAGAAACAGGACAGGTGCATTAAAGGAAAAAACTTGTTGCAGAGTTAAAGAAGACAATGGAGAAGAAGGAAAAGGCCAAATCATTAAAGAAAAAAATAATATCAAATTAATAAAATTTGACAAATCAACCAGCTAACTCCTCATTTAACAGTCACGTCATTTATCCTTCAAGTAGCCTCAGCCAAGAACCATTTAGAGCTATTTTTCAAACCACTCGGACTAAAATGTTTGTTTTGAAACTTCATAGACCAAATAGAAACCAACTTTAGGATTAAAAGTCCATTTTACCCTAATTTAAATAAGGATATCACTAATTAGATGTCACTAGTTGTTCAGTAGAAATCTTCTATTGACCACCAATAATATATATATATATATATATTATTATCCAGGATGTCCATTTTTCCTGTGAAGCCCCGTCCATAACAAGGCAGAGAATTCCTATTGGGAAATAATGGAGGGAACGAGAAAAGAAATATACATATCTATAATTAAGAGAATGATGGTGATTCTACAACACATTTTTTTGTGAAGAACTTTGTAAGCTACAAAACTTTTCAATAACTAATTTTAAGTTGCCTTTCTTGATAATGTATCATGTTTCTACTCTATATATTTAAAAGATCAACCAACAGATAAAGCAGGAAGAAAGAAAATATAAATAGGCCCTGTCACCTGAAGGTCATGTACTGTAATTCAGTGGGAAGATCTGGGGAAGCTCCACATGAATTTCAAACAAAAGAAGATTTCACAGCTTGAGCTGACTCCGGGGTGATATGCCTTGAACTTTCATCATACAGTGATACTTTGATGGAGCAAGGGCTCCTGCTTGTGTGCAAAGAGCCAGCACTGCTGGCGTGTGTCCATAATAATCCCTCCCTTCATCAATGAGCACGGGAGGATCTTGTGGTCGCCGATGCCATACGAGCTTTGGAGGAACTAAATCATCTATGTCTGCCTTCTCCCAGAAATGAGATCCTCGCCAATGCTCATATTTAAAAACTCCACAAAGTCTAGCTTTGTGTCCTGATGGTCCAACATGAACTTCTGAGCAGTATTTACAGACCTTAGCAGGATATACCATCAACAGCTTCTGCACACCGGTTCGAAGTGTTTCCCATGCCCTGATAGTTTCAGTTGCTAAAAGCATCATCTCATGACCTGACAAAGGTTTATCCCTGCCTGAGCCACCTCCTTCACCTGAATTCCTAGTGCTTGAAGACTGATTTTCATCATTTGGATTGGCTCCAGCTTGCCAGCATAGCTCGACAACTGCTGGAACACGTTCAAAGTTGAACCTCTCATCATGTTTAATAACATCTTGGAACATGTGATGGAGATGAAATGATTCTACTGGGACAATGATATCGTTCAAATCACCTCTGATCCACTCATGAACCTGATTCTTCGCACCACGTTTATAACCACCGCAACTTCGTATTAGATGTCCTTTCTCACCAACGTATACTTCTGGACAAAATCTACAAAAACAATACAATGATCCTAGGAGTTTCAGAAACAGTATTCACAAACATGAATTCATGCTAACAGTAGAGATGGTTGAATGTAAACTTCAGAAATAACAGACTTACAACAAGAAGTCTAGGAGTTTTAGAAGCAGCATTCACAAACATGCATTCATATTAACGCCCTTAGGATGGTTCAATCTAAATTTTAGAAAGAACAGACTTTACAGACGGTCCTAGTGGTCATAAAGAACTAGATAATATACATAATGTTGATTTCATTCACCTCGCTTCAAGGACAGGAAATTTCTTATATCGGCTACTTGTCAGGAAACAGCTTACTGAAAATCAAGGCCACTCAGCATTTATGATAAAATGGTAATACCCTAATACACATACTAGTTCAAGGAATATACAATTTAGATAAAAACTATGTAAAGAAAAAGGAAAAAGAAAAGGAAGCATAGTAACATCATAACAAAAAGAATGAGAAATTAAAGAGAGTTTGTTCCCGGACACTAACTTGCAAGAGAGAACCGGAAATGATTTGAGAAGTGTGGAAACTCCATGTATAAGCATTGTCCTAGCTTCAAGGACTTGCTGTGCCACTGGAGTCATACCCCTTATAGGGTAGTTTTTCTCCCGATTTTGAATTCTTTTCAAAATCATTGGACGAAGCTTTTTCAAGTTGACTTTAGAGCTGTAGCATCGGTGTAGCACAAATTCCTGCACAACAATCTCCCTGAACTTCCTTTTAAGAGCCATAAAAGCCATAGTTTTCATGGTGCAAACCCTAACCTTTCCTAAATCTTAGGAAAAAGACAAGCGACAAACTTGAAGGCATAAATTAAAGGTCTTAATCCGATCCTTCGAGTTCAACAGAGAGAGTCCTTGAGTGTCAGTTTTGCACAGACAAGAGGCCAAACAGTGTAACAGCCTTTTGATAAGAAACAGCCCGTATTCTTCAATATAGATCTTAAACCAATAATGCGGAAAACAACAATTAGAAACTTTCACAACTTACTCACTTCAACAGAAGCAACTAGTTACAAACTATTCAAGGATAAACAATCAAAACCTCAAAGAAACATCTTCCACTGCCTTCTGCCCGAACACCAATCTTCACTGCTTCTATAACTTTCACCTGATCCCTCATCTGGAAACATTTTGGAAAAACAAAAATGAGTACGGAAATACACAATAAGCAATTCTCATCAAGTTTCAAAATTCACTTTCTTTCAAAATGTTCGTAAACAAAAACAGAGATCCTTGCAGAACTTTTAGTTAAAAACTTTGAAACAAACGGTGATTCCAAAGGCAAAATCTTTCTATCAAATAAGCTTTCAAAACTATAATTTTCAAACTAAAACTTCTCTGACTTTCAATAAAACCAAAATGTTCAAATAACTTTCAATATATTTAATAAAACAAAACCTTCAATACTTTTAACAAACCAAAACTTTCAAACGGTTAGAACTTTTATTTAACAGAGTTTTCAATCAATAAATACTTTCATTTAACATAATGAAAAAGATGCTTGGTTGGAGTAGCTCAAACATATGTGGTTACCCATCAATAACACCAATTATTTCATTTCATTCATTCATTCATTTATATATGTCAATTAAATCGACCAGAATATTCATTACAATTACTAAATGTGAGGCCATATGAGTGTAACACACATGAATCTCCATTCCAAAGGCCACACCACTATGAAGTATCCTCTCACAAATAAGTTTCAGTCATTTCATTTACAGTCAATTTCACATTTGGCTACAACCACGTAAGCATAGAATCCCCAAACCAAGACTTTGGCATATCTGGACAGCTCTATCATTTCGAACATCAAATCTCTTTCACAAGCAATTGAAACAAAACATATAGTCTCAAGTAGTAGTTTCAATAGAAGAACTTATCAAAACAACCCATTCAAACCTTACAATAATTTTCGAATGTGACAAAACTAAAACATACTTTCAATTTGAAACAACTTCACACAGTCAATACTTCATTTTGGCATAAACAATTAAATTTACAAAAAACGACTTCAATTAGTCCTCAAATTACTTTGAAATATATTCAAAACATACTTTCAACCTTTTATCAAATCACAATAGTCAAAACATGATTAAACTAAAATTTATATTTTGAAGGGATGTGGAAACTAGTTACCAATCCTACATTTCTCAATCCAAAATCTACTTTCTTGAACATAACTTCCTCGAGGTCTAAACAAATAGGACAAAGTTTGGAGATTAGAACTCAATTCGAGAACCTTAATTGAAATTGAGTGTTCAAGAGGCCTATTCATACCCAAACTCAACAAAAACTAATTATAGACCTTAATTGATCAGTCTGAATCAGCAAACAGAAAACTTTCGCAGGTTATAAACTGATCTAACACACCTTAATAAAGTCCGAAACGGTTCAAAGCATGCTAATACTCATAGAACCTTAATTGAATAGTTCCAAACTGAACCAGACACAACAGATGAGTTCCAATGGTTCAGAATAAAAACACTTAAATCCAATTTGAAAGGAAATTAAAGAAACAATCCTTGCCAAATCTTACCAAAAAGATTTGAACCATGCTTCTTGGTGTTCGAGAACGTCCGACCTTGCAGATTTTAACCTTAAACGTTATCGTTATGGGTAAACTAATTTAAGGCCAATCGAGGGTGGATAGCAGTCAAAAGCTTACCCCCAAGCCAAAAACGCCGCTGCAAGAGACACCCAGTCGTCGAAAACTAGCAGCACAACTTGTTGTTCACACTGGAGTCTCGAAACGATGCTCGAAGGTCTGGGCGAAACCGTTCAAGTTCGTGCTCACAATACAAGTCAGATTCGAGGGTCACGTCATTGGCACGTGGATGAGATCAGGCAAAGATGGTGGTCATCGGAGTCTGTACGTCGTTGCCGCTGCTCGTCGGAGGCTCACCGACGTGGTCAATGACGCATGGAGAACGAGAGAAGGGGAGGGGGTGGCGGCTGTGATGAGGAAACCATGGGTTAGTAAGAGAGTTCATTTAACCGATGGGCCCCGAATCCCCGCACTGCCCCGACTATGAGTAAATAGATATGTATAATATTGTAAATTTGAGAAACACAACAGAAACACGGATGATAATAAAATATAATATAATATTAAAATAAATAAAAATAATATAATATAAGAAATGAGAAAATTCTCAAAATTTTCTATTTTTTCCAATTTATATGAAATTTGTGTGTAATTATAAGATCCACCAAATGCCACTATTTATAAGTAAAATGGCAAGTAGGATATGAACTTACATGGACACCAATAATTACAAGGCACATGAACAACATAAAGGGTGACACATGATTTTTGGGACACTAAGCGATGAATATCTATTTATTATTATAATATTCATAATACTCCCCTGGGACACTAAACGATGAATATCTATTTATTATTATAATATTCATAATACTCTCCCTTAGATGCCCATAAATATATATGAAAAAACCTTAGGGAAGGAAAAAGAGTACATATTTCATAAAATATATACTCTTAAAAGAATACAATATATTTACTCACCCTCAGGAAAACATCACTTAAGATCTCTGAAAAAACCATTTTTTCAAAAGTTGCAGTTGGTAATGCCTTTGTAAATAAGTCTATCAGATTATTCTTCGAACAAATTTGTTGTACAGTGATATTGTCTTTTTCTTCAAGATCATGAGTGTAGAAAAGCTTCGGTAAAATATGCTTTGTTCCTATGAAGCACATATACTTCATGTGAGGTAAAGAACCCGTATTAGATACGTGTCGGATACCGATACTTTCAGATACTTCCCAGATACGTATCTGACACGCGATTTGACGTATCTATTTCTACGCGTACATTTTTTTTTATAAAAAAAAGACAAGCATCTCATCTAATCTTTCTCAATCTAAAACTAAACTTATTTAAAAAGCTTACTACTTGAGTCCAAAACTAAAAGGAAAAATAAATAAATAACGGAGCAAACCCTAGACTAGAATCATTTAATCTCCATCTTCACATTTGAGTCCCCACAAGTCCACCAAAATATAAATCATTTAGATATATTCAACAATTCAATGAAGAAGTTTTCGTTTATCTTCATACTTCTCCCTCTAATCTTCTTCTTCTTCTTTGCAATATGAGACACTTTTCTATTGCATTTTATTAACTATTGTACTTCAACATCTTAGATGTTGTTTTTTTTTGTATTGTATTTCAGTGTTTGTATTCTATTTTGTGCTATTGTTATTAATTTGTATGCTAAATTTATCTATATCCTAGATTCTTTAAAGAAAAAGAAAATGTATCTTCAACGTATTAGTATCCTCATTTTTTAGAAATATGTATATTAAAAAAATATATTGAAAAATAACATATCCTTAGACATGTCCGTATCTTAGTTTTTTTTAGAAATTGACGAATCACCGTATTCGACTGTATCCATATCGTGTAACCGTATCTGTAACTGTGTTTCATATCTTTTTTATATCTTCTTTAATATATCCTTATTTGATTTGGGCTATGCAAGCTGTGTTGTATTTGTATAATATTGTTGGAAGATTTTTATTAGAAGACAAGTTACATGTTTCACGAATGTGCTGAGACATTGACCTTAGCCATACACATTCTCGACTAGCCTCGTGAATTGCAAGATTTTCAGCATAATTTGAGAAAGTGGTTGTAATATTCTGCTTCACCGATCGCCATGATATAACAGTTCCTCCACATGTGAATAGATAACCTGTTTGAGATCTAGTTTTGTGTGCATCAAATAAATATCCAGAATCTACATAACTAACTAGATCAAAATTTGATTTATTTGAATAAAGAAAACCCATATTGATTGTTCCTCGAGGATAATGGAATATATGCTTAATTCCGTTCCAATGTCTATTTGTCGGAGAAGAATTATATCTAGCTAATAAATTTACTGAAAATGAAATATATGGTATTGTACTATTAGTAAGATACATAAGTTCACCGATAACACTAAGATATGGTGCTTCAGGACCAATAAGTTCTTCATTTTCTTCTCGATGTCGAAATATATCTTTCTTTATATCCAATGAATGGACTTCCATTGGAATATTTAATGGATGTACTTTATTCATATAAAATCTTTTCAAAATGTTTCTTGTATAAGTTGACTGATGAATAAATATTTCATCTACTAAATGCTCAATTTATAAACTAAGGCAAAATTTTGTTTTTTGAGATCTTTCATCTCAAATTTTTTCTTAAGATATTCTATTGCATTTGAAAGCTCTTTAGAAGTTCCAATTATATTCAAGTCATCAACATATATATGAACACATAGATATATTTGATTATTTTGATATCTTTCTTTCGATAAATATCCATTCAGACGACTGTACCACATCCATTCTGATTGTTTCAATCCATATAGTGATCTCTATAACTTTATTGAATACAATTCTCAGAAATTTGATGTGTATGTTTCAGATACCTTAAATCCTTATGGATTCTTATATAAATATCATTATCAAGATATCTATATAAATATGCTATGACTACATCTATAAGATGCATATTCAGACTTTTATACACTGTCAAGGAAATTAAATATCTTAATGTAATTACATCCACCATCTAAGAATACGTCTCCTCAAAATCAATATCAGGTCTTTGTGAACAACCTTGTGTAACTAATCTTGCTTTATATTTTGTGACCTCATTATTTTCATTTCTTTTCCTCACAAATATCCATTTGTATCCCACAGATTTAACACATCCTGGTGTTCGGACTACTGGTCCAAAAACTTGATGTTTTGAAAATGATTTTAATTCTGTCTCGATTGCTTCTTTCCACTGAAGCCAATCTTTTCTATGTTGACGTTCTTCAACAGATTTTGGTTTAGGATCCTCATTTTCAGATATAATAGCTAGAGCAACATTATACGCAAAAATGTTGTCAACAATTACATTAGTTTGATTCTATCTTTTTCCTATTATGACATAGTTTATTGAAATCTCATTATTATCTTTAGGTACTTTACCTTCCTCATCAATCGAGGATTTCTTCATGGGTATTTACATTCTCAATCAAGTCTTTTTCACTATTAATTATTTTTCGTTATCGAGGATTTTTATCTTTGGAACCCACTGGTCTACCACACTTTTGGCGTATTCCAAACTCATTAGCGACACATGTTGTGTTGAGATATCAATTTTTGATGCAACATTTGCAGTTGGTATATGTGACTTAGTTACTTTCTTTGTTGGATTTTATGTCCTAAAACTCGTTTGTAAATTGATAAACATATTCTATTTTGTTTTTCGATAAAATTGTTATTGAAATTGTAATCTTGAATCCAATAAACTAAGGTCATGAGGCTATTTAATGTAGACTTGAACTTTATGTATGACATAAAACATGGATCAAGTTCGAGTATATAGCCTAAAATGGTCTATAGTATAGGGATAAGGTTATGCACCTTGTTCTGAGGACACTATGGATGCGACCTACTTTGTAGTTAGTACAAATGATGTGATCTTAAATCGTTTATATAGAGATATGTGAGTAGGGGCATCCTATGCAATGAGTTTGTATAAGACTGGACCACGACTTAGTCACTTTTTGCTTTATAACACCGTTTACTGTATAAAACTGACTAATCCTGAGCTAACTATGAACTCCTGTTTATTCAGGATTATCCTTAGATCTGCATGAGTGAGAGCAGCTCAACAACGCTGGCTCCATAAGCCTCCCATTTCAGGGGTAAGACCGGGTAAATAGCTAGGGACATAGGGTATAAGACGGACTTCACTCCTACCCGTCTCTAAAGGTAGTAGATAGGTTATTCCCTTAAGTGCTGACTTCGGAATAAGAATAAGGGGCCTCACCCTCTCACTAGGCTGAGAGGGACTCGATTTGTTGGTTGGACCACAAATCAATTGTTCTTTAGAGATTCAGTGGGACTGAAGGAATAAGAAGTGTTCTCGGGGGTAAAACGATATTTTGACCCAGCCAAAACCACGAACAACCTGTGAAAGATTGACTTACTGGTTATGGTTATATCAGATGGACATAAATATATCTATAGTGAGGGGAGTGCAACTACGGGACTTTAGTGGAATGACCCGTTAGTTAACAAATGTTGATTAATTAGGTTAAAGAGTTTTACCCGTTAATCTCGGATTGTTGGAGCTCATGATCTGTAGGTCCATTAGGTCCCCTTGTTAGCTCATATGGATTAAACTTAGAACAGTATGTTGGATTAATTCGAATTGTTCGAATTAGGAAAAGGGATTAAAATCGACAAGTATATGCGATATCACTATCGATTTTTTATAGTGCTCTATATTCAAATGTGATTTGAATTTTGAAAATATGAATGCGGATTCATGTTTGGAAGGTCAAAATTAGACAAGAGGGTCAAAACTGTAAAAAGTCAAAGGGTTGATTTTTTCACTAGGGAAAGTCAAAGTTTGACTTTGACCAAATGGAAAAAGACCATTTTCCCTTTACTAGAGTTAGTGGAATTATCCAACATTTTTGTTGGATAATCCCACTAACTTAAGTGGACTATGTGTAAACATTATAGAATGACACATAACCCACTTTGGTTTAGGTTTTGTGATGTGTTGAATTTTGGTGAGTTTTTGCATGCATTAGATGCATATAATTGTTTAATAAAAAGAGGTTTTTGAAATCTTTTTCTCTTCTTCTAGAAAATTTTTCTAATTTTGGTTTTCCAAAATTCTCACCAAGAAATTCCCTTTTTCTCACATTAACCTTGAACCTCCCTTTATTCTCTTTTTATTCCTTCATTCATCGGGTCCCACAACTCGGTTTTGAGTCCAGAGAATAGCGGGTAAACTCTAGTTGTGGTCTGGAAGAGTTTGGGTTGAGATTCAGCGAGGAAAAGCTATTTTCGGGAGCTACAAAGGTTGTACTCTACTCCCTTTTAATTTACTGTTTTTCCTATTCTTTTGCATGCTTATTTCCTTTTATTTAAAAGCAATTAGAGTGTAATTAAATCCTTATTCCGCTACGTATGTCTCGTGTTCCATCATTCTTTGCGTCTATAAATACATTTGGTAGTTGATTTACTATATTTTGCAAATGAATTATTTTCTAAACTTCACATTCTTCTGTATGAGGATTTAAATAAGACAATAACGATGCATTCAATGTAATTTCTTTTTCCAACTTCTTAATTTCTCTCCCTAATGTTGAAAATTTTTTCTCATTAAGATGACAATCAGCAAATCGTGCACTAAATACACCACCCATCAGAGATTCAAGATATTTAATAATTAATGGGGAATCATATCCAACATATATTCCTAACCTCCTTTGAGAACCCATCTTAGTGGGTTGTGGTGGAGGAATTCGAACATATACTGTATACCCAAAATTTTTCAGATGAATAATATTTGGCTCATGACCATAAGCTAATTGTAATGACGAGTACTTATGATAAGCTACTGGCTTAATACGTACAAGTGACGCTGCATGCAAAATAGCATTTCCCCATACAGATGAAGGAAGCTTAGCTCTCATAAGTAATGGTCTTGCAATTAATTGCAAACGCTTTATAAATGATTCTGCTAAACCATTTTGTGTATGAACATGAGCTACAAGATGTTCAACACTTATCCCAATTGACACACAATAACTATCAAAAGCTTGAGATGTAAATTCACCAGTATTATCAAGATGAATGGTCTTAATTGTATAATCAGGAAATTGTGCTCTTAACTTAATTATTTGAGCAAGTAATCTTGCAAATGCAAGATTTTGACTTGATAATAAGCACACATGTGATCATCTACTGGATGCATCTATTAATACCATAAAATATCTTAATGGTCCACTTGGTGGGTTAATAGGTCCACATATATTACCATGAATTCATTCTAAAAAGGCAGGTAATTCAGTCCCCACTTTAGCTTGTGATGGTCTAATTATCAATTTTCCTTGAGAGCAAGCATCACATGATAATTCATTGGATTGAAGAATCTTCTGGCTCTTCAATGGATGTCCATTCGAATTCTCAATAATTCTTCTCATCATTATAGATCCTGGATGACCCAATCGATCATGTCAAATTGTAAATATATCTGGATTCATGAACTTCTGGCTCATTATTGCATATGTTTCAATTACCCGTATATGAGTATAATATAATCTAGAAGATAAAGCAGACAACTATTCCAATATACGTTTTTCATTTGAGACAGTGGATATGATATATAGATATTCCACATTATTTTTACTATTAGTCTCAATATGATAACCATTGTAACGTATATCTTTAAAACTTAGAATATTTCTCTTTGATTGACTAGAGAACAATGCATTGCCAATTGGAAAATTTTATTCCTCTAGGCAAAATAATATTTGCTTTCCCAAAACCTTCGATCAATTTGTAGAACCTAATGTCTTATTGACTTTTGTTTCCAACATTGTCAGTTTGGAAAAATGTTTTTTTACTTGTAAGTATTGTATATATAGTTGCACTGTCTGCAAGACAAAAATCTTCTTTGCTCATTTTTGAAACATCCAACATATGAAAATGATCCATATTTCTTTAGGACCTACCTTTAGCAAGGAAAACGATAGGAGATCGTGCTGATAACATATTGTGAATTTGAGGAGCACGAAGGGGACATGGATGGTAATAAAATATAATATAAAAATAAATAAATGTTAAATAAATAAAACATAATATATAAATAAATAAAATAAAACAAAATAAGAAAATAAGAAATGAGAAAATTCTCAAATTTTTCAAATTTGTATGGAATTCGCCCAATGTGTGTGTAATTTTAAGATCCACCAAGTGTCACTATTTATAAGCAAAGTGGTAAATAGGATGTGAATTTACATGGACACCAAACATGAATAATAAAGCACATGGACAACATAAAGTGACACATAGCTTTTGGTACATTAAACAATGGACATCTATTTATTATTATAATATTCATAATATATAATATATTATATATAAATATATAGGTTTTATTTATTCATTTATACTAATATTAATATTTATATAGGAAAAATATCATTTTGGTCCTTGAGTTTTAAAAAATAGGTGCACTTGATTGCTAATGTTTTAAATTAACTATTTTAGTCCTTTAGTTTTCAAAAATAGATTTAAAAGTCCTTCAACTAATAAATATATTAAATTTAAATATAATTTAATTAAAAATATGATGTGGCAAGATGGATGGAACAAATTATATGTTTTTTTTTTTTTTTTTTTTAATATTTCCCACTTCTCTCTATCCTCTTTCTCCTTCTTTTTTCTTCTCTCCTCTCTCTTGTCCTCCCTTCTCCATCTTCATGTCTTCTTGTCTATCATATTTTCAATTAAAGATGATGATGAAAATTTGCTCACTTCTCTATCTTATTTCTCTCCAAGAAAATGAATTGAATGGAACATATATGGATCAAGGATTCAGAAGAACATTACGTGGAAATAGATTAAGAGCCAACATTAATGAATGACCACACTCTTATCCCAATACATAGTACACAACCCACCCAACATATTCCTTAGAAACATGAATGACATCGTGCCTTAAAGTAGAAAAGCTAGTTAAAACTTAAGAATTACTTAGTAAAGTAGATTGATACAATTTTTGTGTTCACTAAGAAGAGGGTAGATAGTTCAAAATGGTCAGATATGCCTAAGAAAAGACAGGAACCTATTTCTCTGTAAATTAGGGTTCACATTCGTGCTAGTATTTATAAATTATAGTAGTTGGTATTAGTAAGAAACTCTGTGATCATAAGGTTCCCAATCCTTGTGAGAGAAAGAAGAGAGAGAAGTGAATAAATTTCATCATCTTTTTCAATTGAAAATATGACACACAAGAGACGTGGAGATGGAGAAAACAAGATGAGAGAGAAGAGAGGGAAGTGGAAAATCTATAAAAATATATTTTTTCCCAAGTCATCTTGCCACATCATAATTTTAATTAATTTTATATTTAAATATAATATATTTATTAATTGAGGGACTTTTTAAACTTATTCTTGAAAACTCGGAACTAAAATGATTAATTTGAAAATGTGGTACCAAACGCACATATACCTAAAAACTTAGAAATCAAAAGGACATTTTTCCCATTCATATTTTAACTTACAAACCCTAATACTAACTTACCTAACCCCAACACAACAGAATTGCCCAGTGCCCACCCCATCTCTGATCTCACCCTACCTCTCACAGTCTCATTCCACCTCTCCTCAGTCCTCACGCCCGCCGACCAAACTTTCTTCTCATTATCCGCATGCTTCTTTAGCCCAAACGCCCGCCCACCAACTTTTCTCCTATACTTTTCGGTGTGTTCTGCCGGAAATCCACGCTGCCGCCACCATCGTCGTTTTCCATTTCTCCACCAATAGTATGTATCTACCATTTCCTTTGATCAATCTGATTCTTCCTCATTTTGTTTTATGTTATTGCCTATTGATTAAAATTCCATTTTCTGTGGTTTTATTAGTTGAATCTCTTGAGGTTAAGGAGTTTTTGTGATTTTGTAACGAAGAAGAGGCATTTGTAGTAAAATGTTCTTGTATCTATTTCTGTCTTAAAAAAATATATTTGATTGAAATTAAAAAAATGTTAACAAATGTGGAAAAAAATTTCCCAATGGAACCTGATCCCTGTGGGATTCCCCGCTACGTGGACATCTCTAGGGAGCATGTAGGGGATCCATAGTTTTTAAAAATAGGTGTGTTTAGTGTCTAATATTTCAAATCGATCATTTTAGTGCTTTAGTTTTCAAGAATAGGTTTAAAAGGTCATTTCAGTAATAAATTTATTAAATTTAAATATAAAATTGATCAAATATATAATGTGGCATGATGACTCGGGAAAAAATGTTTTTCTAATATTTCTCATTTCTCTCTCGTCTTTCTCTCATCTTTCTCCCTCTTCTCCTTCTTGTGTTCTCTCTCATTTTTTCTTTATCTTCTCTCTTCACTCTCTTCGTTCTCTCTCCCCATCTCCATCCACTCTGAACATGCTTGTACTAAACAAAACAGTCAAACTAACAACTCACCTAATTAGAATCTAAACAAAAGAGTCGTTTCTTTCTCAGATATTTCCCTTGTTCTGAATATGTGACAAATTCGACAATCTGGTGATGAGAGAGACTCTGATCTAGGATGGACAGAGGAAGGAGAGGGGAATTCAAGTTGTGCAGGTAACAACTATACAAGCAAGCTCCATGAAAAACCTGCTTTTTTGGAGGGTAAGATAAGGAGAATTGCATCAGATATGAAGAAGACAAAGGAAATGCTGGATTTGAATAATACTTCTTCATCCAAGTTGATATTTACAGATATTCAGGAGAAGGTTTCTAGGGTTGAGAAAGCGATTGAACATGGTACAATAAGTTATGGTGTTAAAGTTGGATTGATGAGTACAAACGCGAGAGATACCAATCTGGGGGAAACAATGCCTTAGTTTGATTGTTTTGTTTAGTATAAACATGTTCAGTGTAGACGGAGACACTATAAGAATTTTAGGCTTTAATGTCGGTTGCAAAAGTGAAATCGGATAAAAAAAAGTGGGTCTTTAATGTCGATTTTAAACCGACATTAAAGACCCGTTTAATTTATCCTCTCACTTTCTATTTTCCCCCCATTGTTTTCATTTTTCCCTCTTCACTCTCCCCCTATTTTCTTTTTCCTCTCATTCTTACACTTCCCTCTTCAAACCCTCTTCTTTCTCACTTATCTCTTCCAAACCTTTACCATTCGTCCGTCGATCGTGGGTGAAGAGTCTGTCGTGGTGTAGATCTGGCTTCTGTGCAGGTCTGTTCGTCGTGCAACCCGCGCCGCCGCACCTAGTCGCCCGGATCTGCTGCTCGTTCTGTCGAAGTGCCACAGCCAACCCGGTTTTGATCGTGGGTGAAGCTCGTTCTGTCGAAGTGCCACAGCCCGAATCTGCTGCTCCCTCTTCAGTTATTTTTCTATGTCTTATACTCTCAGTTTGATAAATAAGCACCCAAACTTGATACGCTAATCATGTGTCTCTAGATCTGAAGTTCATATTCCCACGTGGTGTGTGTCGCCATTCGTCGTTCAATTTTCCCTCGCTGCCGTTTCATCGTCGTTCATTGTTCGATTTTCCCTCATTGCGTGTCTCCAGATCTGTCGCCATTCGTCTTTGTCCATCGCGCTGCCATCCAGATCAGTATGTTCTTCTTCTCTTTCCTCTCTTAAACTCACAATTTTTTTTGTTCTTATGTTTACGCCTCTTAACTGTTTGTGTAAATGTCTTAATGAAAGCCAGCTGTGGTTTCACTCCAATATGTCTATTTGCTCATAGATTTGGGCCTTTTTATGTGTCTATGGCCTTTGAAATTTGATTTGATTAATGGTTTTGTATGCGTGAGCAAGAGCAGTGAAAGAAAAATGTTGAGCGCAAGGCATTGGGTAGACGATTGTGTAGCAAATGAGCAGCGCTACACGATGAGATATATGATCGTCTAGTAAGTGAGCGGTGCTACACGATAAGGTAGGCGATCGTGTAGTAATGCGGGGAGTTAAACGATGAGGTAGGCAATCGTGTAGGCGGGCGCTGGACAATTGTGTAGCAATGCGAGGAGCTAAACGATGAGGTAGACGATCGTATAGCAGATGCGCGGAGCTAAGCGATACGCTAGACGATCGTGTAGATATGCATGTGGCATTAAATGATGAGGAGTGACGCACTAGACGATCGGGCTATACGATAGGCAAAGTACTGCACAATCAGTGTAAGCAGTAGACGATAAGCATAGAAGCTGGACGATAGCATTAGACGATAGCGTTGAACGTTAAAGCGATGTGTGGGCGCTAAGCGATAGACTACACGATGGCCCTACATGATGGGCGTAAGCGCTAGACGATAGCCATGCTGCGCTAGACGATGAGTAGACTCGCTACACGATAGGTGGAATGCTAAGCGATAGACAATGACGTTAAGCGATAGGCGGATGCGTTAGACGATAAGGCGTCAGTGCTAAACAATGGAGGTAAACGATGGGCGCGGTAGCTAAACAATAGGCTATGCACGAGATCGTTTACTAAACGATTAAGCTACACGATGGGCCGTTGGAGCTAAGCGATAGATGTAGGAACTAAATGATGGATCGGTGCTAAGGCTACCATTGACTGTTAAATCAACCTTTGAAGACTATGGATTTGGATGCATTCCCTTTAAATGTGAATTTGGTAAATATTCTATTTTATATTCATAATCTCTTGTTGCTTTAGGAGATAGCTGCAGGTATGGCGTCTTTGAGTTGTTTTGGAAGTTGTATTCTACATATGAATACTAGTCTCTGCTATATTATGGCAGTTATAGATTCTCCTAGAGTAAAAAGCATTTTGATTGGCTTGAGAACATGTGCATTATGCTAATTAAATAATCTAAAAGAATGTTTGACTCACAATTTTAATAAGTTTTAGTTGATGAGTCTAACTTCTCATATCTAGGTAACCAAGCTTCTCTTCTTCAAGATCTTGAAAAAGAAGATTCTCTAATTTATTCAACTATTGAGTTTTCTTGTTTTGCAGATGCAACAAAGGAGTAAAGATTTGGTATCGCAAACTCTTTATGTTTTTTCTTGGGGATCAACTTTAGATCCAACACATTCACTACAAGAATTTTGCCTTGAATGTACCATTTCTACATATTCCCAATAAAAATACGGTTAGTTGAATATGAATTCTGATTACATTTTCACTTTCAATCCTTTGTCTTAAACCTTTTTTGTTTGTGATCTTTTGAACAACAGTGGTCAGACAAAGATGCCTATAACCAGACATTGCTGAAGCTGGGGGGGTCTGTTCAAGAAGAATTATGAAGGGATCCATACTTACCAAGTGGAGAGGGACAGTAAACTCATAATGTTTGTAAAATCATAATGTTTGTATTACTTGTAATTTGTGTTTTCAAGGGCTAAATTATTGTATGGTTTTTTAAATTATAATTTTATAGCAGAATTTGTGGATTAAATGTAATATATTTGCAATCCATACATAAATAATATGTCATAGCCATAGTGTTCGACGATGATGTGTCATGTTATACTTTTTGATCGAAAAAATAGATTCGGCAATGGAATTTAAAAAAATGGACAATAATTGATAAAACGGACATATTCTGGGCTTCAAAGTCAATTTAAAGGGCTTTAATGTCGGTTGTCAACCGACATTAAAGTCCAAAATTCTTCTAGTGAGATGGAGTAAGAAAATAAGAGAGTGAAGAGAGAAGAGGAAGAAAAATGGGAGAGAATATGAAAGTGAAGAGAGAAGAGAGAGAAAGAAGAGATAAATGAGAAGTACTAAAAAAAAAAGTTTTTCCCCCAAGTCATCATGCCATATCATATATTTAATCAATTTTATATTTAAATTTAATAACTTTACTATTGGAAGGACCTTTTAAACTTACTAGTATTTTAGCATGTGCGTTGTGTCACTATTGCCCTTTCAGAAGCTTCACTTAGAGATTGTGTGGCACTTGTTCCCGCTTAAGAACAAGTCAGCCAATTCGAATTCAGATTGCCAATGGCACACCAAATTCCTCTCATAACCTCCACCCTCGTTTCGGTAAAAACTGAAGGAACTCTAACTGAAGAGAACCGTGAGTGGAAGCAAGATCGACCCAAAATTTCATTTTTCATTGAATATAAGTTTTACAATAAATAAGAACAAGATATGCATTTACATAAATTATAGTATGCTTTAAATAAAGGAAAACTTAGAGTTTCAAAAACCCACCTTTGAAGAACACTTTCTTCAAGAATCCCTCGAACAAAACATAAACGGATCTCCTTCTATAAAAGGGACACTACCACTTGAGAACCCTCTGTATTCTCTTGGGACAAAGGATTCAAGCAATAGTTGTGGGCTTTGCTTGAATCATTGGAAAAAGGAAGGAGATGGAGATGAGGAGAGGGAAGAGAAGAACTTTTCTTCTCTTTTTCAGTTTTTTTAGTGAGAACTATTCTTAGAGATTATTAAGGAAGAAGATGAATCTCCATCCACTTGAATATTTCACAACCCACGTAAAATAAACTGACAGAATGGGGGGATAAAGTTGTAACTCCTTCCTTTTAATTAAATTAATAACATATATATATATATATATATATATATATATATATGTATGTATGTATGTATGTATGTATGCATGCATGTATGTATATATACTATATGTTATATCAACTATAACATATAGCCTATAGTTTTATATTGCATCAAATACAACATAACCTATAGATTTTATTTTCTCTCAACAATACATGACATTTAGTATAAATCAAATTTATATAAAATTCACTTGTATGAATCTCATCCATATAATTGATATTTGGATCATATCCAATTATTTAATTCCTCTCAATATAAATCATATTATATTAAAATTAATTACATGAATCTCATTCATATAATTAGTATTTGAATTATATTCAAATTCCTCTCATATTACCTTAAATTTTAATGTATCAAATACATTATATTAATTATATCACATATACAATCAACTTAATTAATTATATCATATATAATTAGTTCTCTCAATTAATTTGAACACATCAAATTAATCCAAAATTAATTCTTAATTAAATCCCTGTTGAGCTACAGAGGGGACCTTATGGACCTGTAGATTGAAGCTCCAACGGTACTCGGATAATTAATTAAACTCTTTAATTAAATTATCCAACATCTGTTAACTGCCGGTCATTCCACTAAAGACCAACAACTACACTCTTCGCACTATAGATAAGTTTCTGTGTCCATTGGATATAACCAATCAACAATACGATGACCCTTCACAAATTGCTTGTAAGTATAGTTGGGCCAAAAATACCGTTTTGCCTGTAGTTACATCTAACTCCTTAAGTACCACTGATCCCTCTAATGAACAATAAGTCATAGTCCAACTATGACCAAGTCCCTCTTGAGCTAGGAGAAGATGTGACCACTATGTTCAAGACCTGGAATCAGCCCTTAAGGGAGCAATTTATCTACTTGCCCTTGCATCGGGGAAGGAGTGAATTCTGTCTTGTGTAGTTATGTTCCCAGCTCCCCAGTCAGACGAATCCCAAAAATGGTAGGCTTTTTGAGTTGACAATCTAGCCACTCTTACCTATACAAATCAAAGAACCGCCTTCATGAGCAGGAGTTTACAACTCACTCAGGATTCAGGTCATGTCACCTATGGTCATCCGAGTAAAATGTAAGTCTCTATTATTAACGACATTATATAAAGAGACTAATCATTTTGTGGTCTGTTCTTATACAAACTTTTTGTATAGGATACCCCCGCTCGCATGTCTTCACATGAATGATCAGGATCAGATCATTTGTAGCACTTTACAACACTTGTAACACCTACAAAGCGGGTCGTATCCGTAGTGTCACCAGGATAAGATACACGACCTTATCCATCTACTACAGACCATTTAGGTTATTATTTAAACAAGATCCACTTATATGTCTCTACATACTTATTTAAATTACATGAAATAACCTCAGATCTTAGTTTATTGGATTGAGTATATGCTTCTAAAATAACACTTATTTTATTAACAACAATATGTTTATACAAAGTTTACAAACTATGAGATTATAAGAAGATTTAGAACACCAATCCCACCAATCTCCCACTTGTCCTAAAACTTAGGGAGTCTATTGTACAATACAAATAAAGTACAAAATCACAATAAACTAAGGCATACATTATACCCCAGTAACATTATCATTTGCCCTAGACAATATGTCGCATATCCCGTAGATTGAGACTTTATAGATGACCCTCGAATACTTTAGTCGTGAGGGCCTTTGTAAATGGATCAGCAACGTTGTGTTCTGAAGCAATCTTCGTGACAATCACGTCACTTCGATGCAAAATCTCCCTTCGGTGACTCCTAGGTTCCTTAGAATTTGCCACAACACCACTGTTATCACAATAAAGTGTGATGGGCAAAAACATATTTGGAACAGCTTCTAAATCAATAAGGAACTTCTTAAGCCAAATAGCCTCTTTAGCAGCTCCACAAGCAGCCACGTAATTGGCTTCTATAGTGGAGTTTGCGATACATCCTTGTTTGATGCTTCGTCATACTTTAGCTCATCCATTTAGAGTAAACACTGACCCTGATGTGGATTTTTTAGAATCCTGATCAGTCTGAAAGTCGGAGTTTGTGTATCCTGTAAGGATCAAATCCTTATCTCCATACACGAGCATATAATCCCTCATTCTCCAAAGATACTTGAGGATTGTTTTAACCACCGTTTAATGATCTAATCCTGGATTGGACTGATATCGACTGACAATCCATACTACATAGCAAATGACAGGTCTAGTATATAACATTGTATACATATGGCTACCAATAGCCGAGGCATAGGGAATTCGTTTCATTTCCTCAACCTCTTGAGGCATCTTAGGACACTATTCCTTAGACAATACAATTCCATGCCTGAAAGGTAATAAACCCTTTCTTGGAATTGTGCATCAAATATGTGACAAACATCTTGTCAATATATGATGCCTGAGACAAGGCCAACCATTTGTTCTTATGATCCCTTATAATCTGGATCCTTAGAACAAACTACGCCTCTCCCAAATCTTTCATTTGGAATTGGGCGGCTAGCTATTTCTTTACATCAGTCAGAAAACCTACGTCATTCCCAATGAGTAGGATATCATCCATATACAACATGAGAAAATCTACTAAGTTGTTGATGATTTTCTTGTAAACACAAGGCTCATCAACATTTTGATCAAAGCTATAAGATTTGATCGCAATATCAAATCTTATATTCTAGGATCAATATGTTTGTTTCAGTCCATAAATGGATCGATTAAGCTTGCAAACCTTTTGCTCTTGATTTTATTCAATGAATCCTTCTGGTTGATTCATGTAGATGGTCTCTTCAAGATTACCATTAAAAAAGATAGTCTTGACGTTCATTTGCCATATTTCATAGTCATAATATGTGGCTATAGACAAGAGAATCCTGATAGACTTTAACATGATAACATGTGAGAAAGTTTTTTCATAGTCCACTCCCTCAACCTAGGTATAATCCTTTGCCACAAGTCTAGCTTTAAAGGTTTGTACCTTTCCATCTACACCTCTTTTCCTCTTGTTTATCCATTTACAACCTATAGGTTTTACCCCATCAGATTGATCTACAAGCTCCCACGTCACACCCCCTCCCAGATTACCCTTATAAATCTGTAAGGATGTGTGACCGTAGCAATTACCAACCCTCTTGCTGGTACATACTGCCTACTAACATGCTTAACTTACCTTAGAACCTTGAAATGCATATAGATAAATATACTCAATCATCAACTTGAGAACAAATAACAATCAGTAAATGAGTATTCATTACTCTTTAATAATACAATTTATACACTTTACATAAGTAGAAAGCCCACCAAACTCAACTAGCCCTTACAAGACATAATACATGTGTACTACTTATTACAAAACCCTCACATAGACTTCTAACATTTTGGTCTTGAGTGGCAGAGCAACATCAGAGTCATCTTCTGAAGAGTGACTGCTACCTGTGGAGAAAACATTTAAATAGGGTGAGCTAGAAGCCAGTGAGTGACTAACCTTTGAACATAAAAGATATATACATCAGTAATGTTTAACAAGGAGATCATGAAATGAAAAGCGTTGCTAAAATAAGAAATTAGCCAAGCAAGTAATTACATAAAACTTTTCTTATTAGAATTTAACCATAACATAGGCGTCATAAGCCTCAACTCTGGGAGACCCGTAGGCCTCAGCTTCCACATTAAATATCTTTACAAGAGAGCGACTCCTCTGGTTTGCTTTCGTACACAACCTTATTGAACCTCAACCTGGTTGGGGAAGGGAACCTTTGGCCCAACTACCACTATTTCCATAGTCGAGAGGTGTCACTTATGACCAGTACTTAAACCATTAACTGTAACTCATTGAACAACTTCATAACACTTGAAGCATAAAACATGATAATGTTCTGTGGATACTTCCTAAACCTTAGTTGAGAACGAGCATTCATCGCTCAAGCCCTCAACGTCTGTATCACGCCAAGAGACCCATACTTTGGCCTTAATTACTAAAATATAGCCTAGGAGACCTACACATCGACCTCACACTTATGGCCCAAGAGACCAATTGAAGGAAATCAATCACGAGGATTTCCATGAGCAGCGGAATAGATCATTCCAAATTACAATCATGTATGAATATTACAAATTACAGTCGTACACAGAAACAAATGGTTATGCATTCACTACAGAAATTACAACATGAACAATCAAATAAACAAGGAGAATGCTACGAACGTTATAGACTCGTCTCCACGCTCCTTGCTCACGAACGCTCGAACACAGCAACCTCGAACACTCGAACAACACGACCGCTACACAACACGAACATTGCACACTCGTTCTCTGCGATTGCCTCGGTCACAAACACCCCAACAGCATGAACGACCTCCATAAAACCTCGACGGTGTCGAGTAGAGTATGACACCACCAAGAAGGTTACCTTAGTATTCTCGGTGTGAGAATCTAGAGGGTGGGCTCTGTTTGGACTTGGATTGAGGCAGAAGAAGGAGGAATCAAGGCAAATGGGAGCAAGCTGAACCTATCATATAGGTTGATGCCCAGTCGTTTCGCAAAAGCTAAGCGATCGTTTAGCTCTTCATTTAGTACCGTGTCTGTCGCCTACAAACACTACACGATCGTTACCCTTTTCAAGCTATCGTTTAGTAAATTCGTATTTACTTAACAACTTCTATTTCGTGAGATTCTGATTGAGAAAAATCTCCAAAACAATTTTTGAAACAAACTTACTAAAATTAGGAAAGCAATTTTCCTGTTTATCTCACGGTTACCATGAACCACCAATAACCTCCCACTCAATGAGTTATTAGAGAAAAAAATTTAATTATGCAATAATTAATATTATTATAAATATAAATGATAACTAACTTATCACACTATATTTATAACCTGTAGTTTTCATATTTCATCTCATGAAATATATAAACCATAGTTCTTTTTCTATTCCATGACACTTAATGTAAACGATTTACATTAATCCTCCACTAGATGTATCTCATACACCATACCGATCATATTATATATAATCGAATTACCTCTTGTCAATCTAAACATTTTAAATCAACACCAAGAACTAATCTTCAACTGAATCCATTGAGCTACCAAGGGGACCTTATGGACCTGTAGCTCGAAGCTCCAACGGTACGTGAATAACTGACTAAACTCTTTAGTCATGGGATCCACCATCCGTTAACTGCCATGCACTCCACTAAAGACCGACAGCTGAACTCTCCTTACCACAACTATATTATGTGTCTATCCTAACCAATCAGAAGTGCGACAACCCTTCACAGATCGTTCGTAAGTATAGTTGGGCCAATAACCGTTATGCCCCTGTAATTACATCTAACTCCTTAAGTACCACTGATCCCTCTAATGAACATAAGTCATAGTCTTACTATGACTGAGTCCTCTCTTCCAAAGAGAAGTTGTGGCCACTATGTTCAAGCCCTGGAATCAGCCCTTAAGGGAGCAATCTCTCTACTTATCCTTGTGGTGACAAAAAATTAGCCATCATAGATTTGATGACTAAAATTAGGTGAACATAATATGCAATGCATGTCTTAAGGTATGCGTTGATACTCATGCGCCGGTGGTCATGCATTAGAGTGAACTATGAGTTAACAAATGTATGCGATGACCATGCGTTCCTGTCACAAGTTTTCTTGCGCTCACGCCAAGTATAACGCGAACGCAAGTTTCTCGGGTGATCCGAGGTCGAACTCAGGGACTTGTAGCTAGACGTATGCGGTAATGTGTATGCGGCGGTTGAATAAAAGAATGATGGAGGGGTTTTTATGCTAACACTACTCCTACTCCTAACTAACAGACAACGTAATGAGAAGTATGAATGAGAGGTAGAGACACGACAACTGTTGACGTGAAGTAAATGGATGGAAAATAGATAAAATGTGAAAATGTCTTCATCGCAACCCTTAAGATTGACCGCAAGGGCAACCTCAGCCAACGCAAGCTATGCGATCATGATACACACATTAGAGCCTAAATCTAGGACACATGCGATGTGTATGCAAAAGGGTCGAGATGACTGCATACCGCCACCGTATCCTACTTCTTGGACACAACCATTGTCCTCTCCGTAGGGTGCATACATTATGTAATAGCAAACGAAGCTTATTCCTAAGTTCCCCATTCTTGCTTATGAAAACCTAATCTAGCTCTCTCGAGCATCAATTCTAACCTAGCTCTCTCAAGTCTTAAGTTTGTTCTTTAGACTCTTTCTCGAGTAGCTCTAAAGGTGTGATGGATGCATACATAAGACAAGGTAACCTCAAAAGCTTGGTTGACGCAAGATTATTCCTATCTCTAGTGAACAATAGCTTACACTGCTTAATGCGACCAACCACTTACCCTCCCAGACAGTTAGTTCTTGCTGACTTTACTCATAGACAAGCGTTGCGTTCGCCTATAGACAGGCGTTGCTACAGCTTCACACTAAGAAAATAAGGTTTCTCACACACTCACACAATACACACCTCTCGGTGGTTTGCTACATGTTTAATATCTCTAATCCACATGACTAAGTATGCGATACTCTAGCAATTTCACTAAGTGATGCAATGAAAGTTAAGGATACTAAGCAAAGAAAGATGAAGGTGGAATCGAAGGAAACATAGAAATGCATTGAACACATAATGTATTAATTCCTTAATCCAAAATGTAATACAATACAATATAAGAAAAGAAAAGAAAATGAAAGGCCCAGCTGGAAACAATGTCTTGCTTCCAATAGATATGTGTCAAGGCTGCCGGTGGTGCCATGGATGGGCGGTGGAGCTTACTCTCTTGAGATCTAACTCCGATCGAAGGCTCCGGTCGTCACTCGGAATGGATGAAGGAGATGAAGAACTCTCAAGCTTATTTCTCACGCGTTAGTCTGGATCACAGGGATCCGCCCTAAGGCGAGCCTTAGGCGAAAAACCCTAGATGATTTGAATTTCTGCTCAACGGCTTCTATTTATAGAGCTTAATCGCTGACAGCATTAATGGACTACTCTGATTCTGACATTCGCAATGCGTTAGTCCAACATCATCTTTTGATTTTCCCAAGAGATGCATTGATGCATCCATTTCACCAACCTTGCGGTCATCCCACTATTATGCGTTATCGTGTAGCCACAATTGTGCAGTGACCGCATTTGCTTGATTACCGCAACTCTACACGATGGCTGTAATCGCTTGACAATCGCAACTCCTATGCGATGGATATATGCGGTTGATCACCGCAACACCCATGTGTTGATTGTATGCGTTTTCCTTTGCGATGGAGAGTTTCTCTGCATGCGGTGGTCTATGCGGTAATTCGGCTTCTACTTTGCGTCCACTTCCTGTATTAGCTACAAAAATAGACAATTGAACGCATAATAACGCATGATAATGGGTTAGCCGAGATTCTCAATGCTGAACGCCGCAAACTCATTTTCTCATGAATTCCTAACATAATTGCGACGTATTCTGCTTAACAGCCTTCATAATTCTAAATAAAAGTCCTAAGATTACATGCATTTTTGCATGTCATCACACCCCCAAACTTAGAATCATGCTTGTCCTCAAGCATGCGTTATACTCGAGAAATTCTAACTCACCTTCTTGCTTTCCTTTGCGATGACCAGCTTCTCAGAATATAATTACTCATACCTCTAACCATCGCCGCAATGCTCTCGTCTACTTTGGCTGCTTCTTCAAAAAGATCTTTTCCAAGTTTAAATCCGGCAAGCCTTTGCTCAAAAACTTTTTATTCATTCACCACAACTTTGCGTTTAGCTTTTGAGAATGCGTTCGTTCAGAATACTTCAAAAATTTGAGGTGACTTATTCAAATGCTGCGTTGAACTTGGTTATGCTCTTCATTTTGGCTTACCCCCCACGTGTGTCATGCGGGCATCTAACTTCAGTTGTGTTCCATATTCAACTCAACTCTTGTCTTGCTTGATTTGGCTTGCGTCAAACAGAGGAGTTGTGATTATGCGTTGATCCTGGCGACTTACTTTCATTTTGGCTTGCCCCCATGTGTGTCATGCGGACATCCAACTATAGGTAAGTGCCTTTCACAACTTAACTCTTATCAACATGGGTTTCCCTATTGCGTTGACAGTGGAGTTGTTATTCTCAAAATGTCTTTTTTTTGCATTATAGAAATGATCGCAATGTAATGAGCGCAATTCTCCGAGACCGCTGTCACCCCCAAACCTTGAGGTTGGCAGCGTTCTCACTGCAAAGCTAAAAAAAAATTACAAGAATGCAGTAACAAATGTTTGAGCGAAGGTTTGCCCAAAATAAAAGTTAACACTTTCAAAATTTGAAGAAGCTATCTAAAAGTAAGGAGTGCCTTGCGATGCTTAGTTAGCGGATGCGTTGAATTATTTGTACTATCATAGAAACATCGCAAAGGAGCGCAATCAGACAAGGAGAATTTCAAAAGGATAATGCATAAAGGATAACAAGAAAAGAACCTTAGGCAAAATAATGCATGCGATCATGTGTTGGAATTCACACTATCGAAGCCATGCGTTGAAGGATGAAAGGAATTCTTCCGTTGTTTTGTGCACCGAGGAGACTTATTGTTGCACCTACAAGGAACAAACGCACCACAACCAAGGAAGCAGCCGCATATCCAAAATAACAATAAAAATAAACTAAACTATGAAAGCAAGATAAAGATAGAGTAGAAGACGTCCGTGGAAAAATTGGAGTGTTGTCACTGCAAGGAGTCTCTCGTGCAGGAGATTTCTCTCAACTACTTGGGTTAAGAAGATTATCTTAACCATTGGAACTTCTGGAAATTGTTGGGTGCATGTTGGCCACCATATGCTTAGAACTACCTTTAGCTCATGCGACTGATTGCCCTTCTATCTTGGGGTCAATACTGGCTTTCAGCACATTGCCTACACTTCAATATTGGTTGCACTTAGCCATACAAGCTGCAATACTCCCAAGATAAAAAGGTTGCCTGTAGAGTCACAAAACTCAACAAACAATTAGCTACCAAGTCCCTGGCAACGGAGTCAAAAACTTGGTGACGAAATTAGCCGTCATGGATTTTGATGACTAAAAGTAGGTGAACGCAATATGCGATACATGTCTTAAGGTATGCGTTGATACTTATGCGTCGGTGGTCATGCGTTGGAGTGAACTATGCATTAACAAATGTATGCGATGACCATGCGTTCCTGTCACAAATTTTCTTGCGCTCACACCAAGTATAACGCGAACGCAAGTTTCTCGAGTGATCCGAGGTCGAACTCAAGGACTTGTAGCTAGACATATGCGGTAATGTGTATGTGGCGGTTGAATAAAAGAATGATGGAGGGGTTTTTATGCTAACACTACTCCTACTCCTAACTAACAGACAACGCAATGAGAAGTATGAATGAGAGGTAGAAATACGACAACTGTTGACATGAAGTAAATGGATGGAAAATAGATAAAATGTGAAGATGTCTTCATCGTAACCTTTAAGATTGACTGCAAGAGCAACCTCAGCCAACATAAGCTATGCGATCATGCTACATACACTAGAGCCTAAATCTAGGACGCATGCGATGTGTATGCAAAAGGGTCAAGATGATTGCATACCGCCATCGTATCCTACTTCTTAGACGCAGCCATTGTCCTCTCCGTAGGGTGCATACGCTGTGTAATAGCAAACGGAGCTTATTCCTAAGTTCCCCATTCTTGCTTATGCAAACCTAATCTAGCTCTCTGGAGCATCGATTTTAACCTAGCTCTCTCAAGTCTTAGGTTCCTTCTGTAGACTCTTTCTCGAGTAGCTCTAAAGGTGTGATGGACGCATACATAAGACAAGGTAACCATAAAAGCCTGATTGATGCAAGATTATTCCTATCTCTAGTGAACAATAACTTACACTGCTTAATGCGACCAACCACTTACCCTCCCAGGCAGTTAGTTGTTGCTGACTTTACTCATAGACAAGCGTTGCGTCTGCCTATAGACAGGCATTTCTACAACTTCATACTAAGCAAATAAGGTTTTCTCACACACTCACGCAACGCACACCTCTCGGTGGTTTGCTACATGTTTCATATCTCTAATCCACATGACTAAATATGTGATACTATTATGCATTATCGTGTAGCCACAATCGTGCAGTACCGCATTCGCTTGATTACCGAAACTCTACACAATGACCGCAATCGCTTGACGATCGCAACTCCTATGCGATGGACGCATGCGGTTGATCACCGTAACACCCATGCGTTGACTATATGTGTTTGCCTTTGCGATGGAAAGTTTCTCCGTATGCGGTGGTCTATGTGGTAGTCTGGCTTCTGCGTTTGTGTCCACTTCCTGCGTTAACTACAAAAATAGACAATTGAATGCATAATAACGCATAATAATGGGTTAGCCGGGATTCTCAATGCTAAACGCCGAAAACTTATTTTCTCATGAATTCCTAACATAATTGCCGCATATCCTGCTTAACAGCCTTTATAATTCTAAATAAAAGGCCTAAGATGACATGCATTTCT
This sequence comes from Benincasa hispida, assembly GCF_027475165.1. NCBI lineage: Eukaryota > Viridiplantae > Streptophyta > Magnoliopsida > Cucurbitales > Cucurbitaceae > Benincasa > Benincasa hispida. Next base: position 35,567,876 of record NC_143487.1, on the reverse strand, counting down.
GCATGTCATCACCTTGCTTCGGGAAAGAAGTGAATTCCATCTTGTGGATTGAGTTCCCAGCTCTCAGATCAAACAATTCTCCAAAAAGATAGGCATGTTGAGTTGGCAAACTAGCCACTCTCACCCATATTAATCAAAGGACCGCCCTCAAAGACAGGAGTTCCCAAAACACTCAAGATTGAGGTCGTGTCACCTATGGACGTTTAAGTGAGATGTAAGTCTCTAGTATTAACGGCGTTATATACAGAGTCTAGTCATCTCATGGTTTGGGTCTTATACAAACTCTTTGTCTAGGACACCCCTGCTCGCACGTCTCTACATGAATGGTCAGGATCTACCATCTGTAGTAGTTTACAACACTTGCAAACCTCTACAAAGCGGGCCATTTCCGTAGTGTCACCAGGATCAGGTATCCCACCTTAATCCTTATATTATAGACCTATTTAGGTTATCACTTAAGGCATGATCCACTTATATATCACATATACATGCTTAAGTTCACATAAGATAACCAAGGAGCTTTGTTTATTGGATATGAGTAAATGCCAGAATTGAATAACAATTATTTTATTCATCAAACAATGTGTATCTTTACAAAACAACGAGACTCCAGGAGAATTAGAACACCAATCCCAACAACTCATACTTCGACCTCTTCTTCTAGACTTTCCATGTGCACATGGAGTTATTAAGTACCGTCAACACCTTAGGTACTTCCTGGACACCTTCCATACTTTCAATGTCTGACTTACTAAAGATATATCATGCTTAACATCATATCTTTTATAAACCTTCCAGAACGTAGCTTTAGACTTAGCAATTGTTGAAACTTAGCTATAGTCTTTAGAATGCATGCTTCAACATAGGATACCTTTTATGCAATATGGCTGTCATGTCACCTTGGCATGCAATCAACCAAGAACATACTTGAAGGAGATGCTAAGCAACCTCATGTAGCATATTTGCTTGAGACCTATGAACTTATCAACAATTATTAAAGAATGACATAGTTCATCCCTCTTCTTAGTCCTTGCTAATACGGAGCCAACTCAATGCATAGCATTCTTCATTAACAAGTTTTACTGAAACTTGAATGCATCTCTTAGGATGTGGATCCTTTTAAAGGAAATCGTGCACGAGGATTTCCATGAGCAGCAAAAAGATCATTCCAAATTACAATCATGTATGAACTTTACAATTACAGTCATAAATAGAAACATACGGTTATGCCTTCATTATGAAATTACAACATGAAAATATAAATGATCAAGAAGAAATTCTACACACATTTGTAGACTTATCGCCAAGCTCCTTGATCATGAACGCTCGAACGCTTGTCCAAAACGACCGCTACACAGCACGAACACCGCGCACTCGAACTCAGCGATCACCTTGGTCACAAACACCCTAACAACACGAACATCCTCCACAGAACCTCGACGGTGTCGAGTTGAGTAACCACCAAGAAAGGTACCTTGGTATTCTCAGTGTGAGAATCCAGAGGGTGGGCTTTGTGTGGACTTGGTTTGAGGCAGACAATGAAGGAAACAACAATTGTTTAAACGATTGAGCAAGTGGGAGAAGGTTGAATCTATCGTATAGGTCGATGCCCAATCGTTTAGCAAAAACTAAGCGATCGTCTAGCAAAAGCTAAGCGATTGTTTAGTTCATCGCTTAGATGCGTGTTTGTCGCCTATAAATACTACATGATCGCTTAGCTCGCTCAAAGTTGTCGCTTAGTAAATCATATTTACTTGATAACTTCCGTGAGATTCCGAGAGAGAAAAAATCTCAAGCTTACAAAACTTTCTAAAATTAGGAAAACAATTTTTCTTTTATCTCACGGTTACTATTTAATCTCTCACTCAATTGGTTATTAGAGAAAAAGAATTAATTATTCAATAATTAATATTATTATTAATATAAATGATAACCAACTTACCATAATATATTTATAACCTATAGTTTTAATATTTCATCTCATGAAACATATAAACCATAGCTCTTTTTCTATTCCATGGTACTTAATGTAAATCTCATTTACATTAATCCTCCACTAGATGTATCTCATACATCATACCGATCATATCATATATAATCGAATTACCTCTTGTCAATTTGAACATTTCAAATCAACACCAAGAACTGATCCTCAACTGAATCCATTGAGCTACCAAGGGGACTTTATGGACCTGTAGCTCGAAACTCCAACGGTACGTGAATAACTGTCTAAACTCTTTAGTTACAGGATCCACTATTCGTTAACTGTCAGGAACTCCACTAAAGATCGACAGGTGAACTCTCCTTATCATAGATATATTATGTGTCCATCTTAATCAATCAGCAGTGTGACAACCCTTCACAGATCGCTCGTAAGTACAGCTCGGCCAATAACCGTTATGCCCCTGTAGTTACATCTAACTTCTTTAGTACCACTGATCCCTCTAATGAACATAAGTCATAGTCCTACTATGACTGAGTCCTCTCTTCCAAAGAGAAGTTGTGGACACTATGTTCAAGCACCGGAATCAGCCCTTAAGGGAGCAATCTCTCTACTTATCCCTGCTCGAGAAAGAAGTGAATTCCATCTTGTGGATTGAGTTCCCAGCTCCCAGATCAGACAAGTCCCCAAAACGGTAGGCATGTTGAGTTGGCAATCTGGCCACTCTCACCCATACTAATCAAAAGACTGCCCTCAAAGGTAAGAGTTCCCAAAACACTCAGGATTGAGGTCGTGTCACCTATGGTCATTTAGGTGAGATGTAAATCTCTAGTATCAACGACGTTATATACAAAGTCTAGTCATCTCGTGGTCCGATCCTATACAAGGACACCTCCGCTTGCACGTCTCCACCATGAATGGTCAGGATCTACCATCTGTAGTAGTTTACAATACTTAAATCTCTACAAAGTGGATCGTATCCGTAGTGTCACCAAGATCAGGTATCCAACCTTAATCCTTATACCACAGACCTATTTAGGTTATCGTTTAAGACATGATCCAATTGTATATCACATATACATGCTTAAGTTCACATAAGATAACCAATGAGCTTTGTTTATTGGATATGAGTAAATGCCAGAATGAAATAATAGTTATTTTATTCATCAAACATTGTGTATCATTACAAACAACGAGACTCCGAGAGAATTAGCACACCAATCCCAACACCTCTATCCATCACCTTCCTAGTCATATTGACCCCACGTGTATGTAGGGAGGATCCCATCATCAACCGTCTCCAATGAACACCTTGCATTTCTATTTTTGGTTTAAAAGAAATAAACTACAATAGGAAACATAATAAAATAGAGGATAAACACATTTAATTCAACATGCCTTTAAAGAGAATAGAAGAGAAAGAAGAACAATTTCTTACCTTTGTAGATTCCTTTGTCTTCACGAAAATCCCAAGCCTTTTCTCTGCAAACATATCTCTGACGAACAATGAACACCACCGTAAAAGAAACCTCGATATTCTCTTGAATCCAAGGATAGAAGAATTGTCTCTAACCCTTGGAGGAAAAATGGTGAGAAGAAGAAAATGTTGAGAGAATTCAGGGAGAACTTTGGAGGCTAGGTTTTCACAAATGAAAATTTTATTTTTAATTTGGGCAAAAGAAACAATTTATATGGAGAAGGGTTAGAGACCACTCTTCTCCTTCCCACTATTCCTTCTCCAAGGGTTAGAGACCACTCTTCTATCCTAGGATTCCAATAGAATATCGAGGTCTCTCTTACGGTGGTGTTCATTGTTCGTTGGAGATATATTGCAGAGAAAAAGCTTGGAATTTTCGTGAAGACAAAGGGATCTATGAAGGTAAGAAATTGTTCTTTCATCTTTTCTATTCTCTTTAAAAGCATGCTGAATTAAATACATTTATCCTGTATTTTATTATGCTTGATGTTGTATTTTTTTTCTTATAAACTGAAAAATCGAAATGCAAGGCGTTCACACGTTTCCGCTTGGGATCCCTTCAACCCCATATAGTGCATTCTGAACAAAAAGACATCAATCATCCTTGCATATAGAAAAGGGCGAGCGGCCATATACTAAGAAAAGTACATAGAAAGTAAACTAACTAGCAAAATGAAATATAAAAGATGAAAGCATGGTAAAAAGAGGTGGAGGTAAACATGCGGCCATGGGCAACACGCCCTGGACAAGCATGACCGTGACACGTTGTACGTTTATATTTTTTTTATCCAAAATAAATATTCATTATAAAAACTCAAAGTAATAAAAAAGATATTAGTTTAGGTTGTTTAGCGTAGAAAAGAAGAAATCAATTAGTGATCATATATTGCAATTTGAAATTTAAAATAAAAAAACCATAAGGATATATTGGTTGCTTGTATAATAATAATAGTTTTTCTTCTTCTTATTGTAATATAATCTAAGAATATTTATAAAAAAGAACTTATAAGGAAAGGTAAGCAATCTAACCAATAGTTATAAGTAAAAGTAAAAAAATTATTAAAGTAGAATTATAGTATTTAAATAATTTTAAAAAATAAAAGTGTAACTATAAGTCTATACTCAACATGTTGTTAATAAAGAAACTCAAATAAACTTTATGCTTAAAAAGGAATGAACGAAAGGGGAAAAACTTGAACAATGTAATTGGGTGAGAATATATAAGGTTGTGAAAATAATTTACATTATTTAGAGGGGTTTAAATAATTTAGAAAAATTAAAATTCATAAAGTTTGACAATCAAAGAATAAAGTTTGAAAATTAAAAATTTATAAACATAAAAAGTGATTAACCTATCCCCACAGCAAGAAGATATGTGGCATGACCTGAAGTGGGGGGAAACATTAAGGTGCTCTCATTTCTCATGAATTCGTTCTGATCTACATGTTGAAGATTCACATGCTAGGCTAGATTCGTCCTTATCAAAGTATATGTCTCCGCCTTCGCTAGAAAAATCAACCATTTTTTGCCCCCAAACTTCCACTGGTATTTTATAGTTAGTACCAAAATAGTGGACTAGCCAACTAGAAACATAATGCATTTTCGTACATCCCACTAGAGGAGTAGCCTTTGAAATTTTACCCAACCCGTGGTAAATATTAATCAACATACACCAAGCTAAAGCTGATTCCTTTAGCCATTAAACAAGCAGCTTTGAAGATGCCAGGTCGAACATGGTTGGAGTTTCTTTGAGGAAATACGAAGGCACAAAATCAAAATAATATAAAGGCCTCCTTAATATGAAGCTCATGAAATAGGTTTTCCTATTTTTTTTGTCTAATTGCGATATCTAATGTTTGTACCATCTGGATTGTGGGTCAAGTTGGAACGAGATGTTTTCTTCGATTTTCGACAAGGTGAATTTTCATATTTCTAGTCACCTTTGAACCAAAACGAAATCTAGGAACTGATCAAAATGTGAGAATGATTAGATTGAGAAATGGATAACACATAGTATGCATGAAAAAGATATTTGCAGGTTTGGGGAAGATGTCTGCCTCCTTGTGTTGATCCGGTTAACTCTTCGAGGTAAGAAATGACCTCTTCTTAAAATCTTCCTCTGATTGGTAGCCCGCCTAAGGTTCAGGGATCCCATAGGGAAATAAATAGTTCTCTAACTTATGTGTGAATGGTGTTATTCATTGGACACCAAGCTTCGTAGAAAGGATGGACCACGTAATTGTTATGATCATAAGTACAGAGAGAGACCATCACTGCATCAAATAGACGGGATGTCTGGAGCAGTCTTTCATTGCCGCTGACAATAAATTCTAGCCATTCTCAATAAGTGGGGATGAAGAAAAATTCCCTAAGAACGGTTAACACTAATCCCCATCATGCAACACCTTTAATTATACGGTGCCTCAATGTTAACTCGGGGTTTGAGGCCCTTAGTTATGAATTAGGGACCTCAAAAACCACACTTTGGAAGTCGAGGTGGAGCTTAAAGATCTTTCTACGGACCATCAAATAGGAAAGGAAATCTGTGCAAATCAGACCATTTGCCTATAATAGTTCTAAATTTAGGTTCCTCTGTTAGAAGGCTGACTCACTGCTTGTAGATTGGTTATCGTCCCCCAAAATAACGAGATGTCTTAGAATGATAAATATTTTCTCTAAAGTGTACCATGTTCCTAAAAGAAAAAAAATAGACAATTAATTACACGTTAAAAGTTAGATAAAAAAGAGCAAGTAAGAAAAATACAATAAGAGGTTAATAAAAACGTTGGCGTCTCTACCTCTAAATAAAATCCAGTGTATCACACTCTAAGTTGGCATATGGGGATGCAATAACTTCACAACAAAGGATGGACCAGTGTGTCACACCCTAAGTTGGTAAGGAATGCGGGATGCATTGACGTAGTACCAACTTACATCCCGACGACGTGTTGTATAACTTTTGCCAGAGTTGATGCAATAACAACAAAGGATGGACTAGTGTGTCACATCCTAAGTTGGTAAGGAACACGGGACGTATTAACGTAGTACCAACTTATGTACCAACATGTCGTATAACTTCCACCAAAGTTCATGTAGTAACAACGAAGGACAGACTAGTGCGTCACACCCTAAGTTGGTAAGGAACACGGGACGCATTGACGTAGTGCCAACTTATGCCCTGACGTACCATATAAATTTCACCAGAGTTGATACAGTAACCACAAATGATGGACTAGTGTGTCATAGCTAAGTTGGTAAGGAACGCAGGATGCATTGACGTACTGCCAACTTACGGCCTGACGTCCCATATAAATTTCGCTAGAGTTGATATAGTAACAACAAAGGATGAACTAGTATGTCACACCTTAAGTTGGTGAAGAACGCAAGATGCATTGACGTAATGCTAACTTATGCACTAGCATGAGCAATGTCACGGTCATGCTTGTCCAAATCATGTTGCCCATGGCTGCATGACCGCCTCCACCTCTTTTTACTATACTTTCATCCTATGTATTTCCTTTTTCTAGGTAGTTAGGTTTATATGTACTTTTCTTAGTGAGTGACCGCTCGCCCATTTCCATATACAAGGGTGGCGGATGTATTTTTGTTCAGAATGCACTATATGGGGATAAGATTAACCATCACTTCCCCATACCTGGAGTAGTATGTTATAAAGCTATTGTTGTTGCTTATTGCTTTCTAGCCTACTACACTCCCTCTCTTCTCTATTCTTACAATCAAATTGTTTGCGAAAACCTTTTTCTCCAAACCCGTTTTATAAAACCATTTTCTCCAAAACGGGGGTGGAGGTTGCGAGAGACACCCAATGTGCCATTGGCTATTTGTATTTGAATTGGCTGACTTGTTTGTGAGCGGGAATAAGTGCCGCACAATCGCTAAGTGAAGCTCCAGAAAGTACGATTGTGACAGTTGGTATCAGAGCCAAGTCGGCTCGTGGAGTTGAGAAGCTGCAATCATGTCTGCTAGAAGCAGTTAGGCAAGTCCCATGTTGACCGATTGGTCGAGATTGAAGAGTAAATGCTCTATTTAATAGAAGTCCCTGATCAGGTTTGATTCCTAGAGACAGGAAGTCGCCGACAAGGCCGATGAAATTGATGTGGTGGCTGGCCGCTTAAATGGGATGCCCATTAGAGAATTGTTGACAAGGGTTGAGACCCTAGAGGCAAAAACCACGATGGATAGGCCTCTCAAGCATGGGGGTTGTTCATTGGGATCTGTTGCCCCGATAGAAGAGCGTGTCAAAGAACTGGACAACTTGCAGAGGGCGATCATTCAGATGGTGACCGAAATGTCCGAGGACTTTCGAGCCACCATCGATGTCATCCGGGCAGAGATTACAGACATTGGTGTAAAACTTAACCTCACTATGAGAGCGGTGGGAAATCAAGCCTCAGTCGGGGTTGCAGCCCAATTCAACAAGGTAAAAGTACCCGAGCCTAAGCCCTTCTGTGGGGCTCGTGATGCAAAGGTGCTAGAAAATTTTATCTTTGACATGGAACAGTACTTCAGAGCTACGAACACAGCGACTGAAGAATCGAAGATCACCTTAGCGGCGATACACCTAGCAGAGGATGCCAAGTTATGGTGGAGATCCCATTTCATGGATGTCCAGGAGGGACGATGTACCATCGACACGTGGGAGAGACTGAAACAAGAGTTGCGTTCTCAGTTCTTCCCAGAAAATGTTGAGATTTTGGCAAGACGGAAGCTATGGGAATTGAAACATACTGATACTATTAGGGACTATGTGAAACAATTTGTCGGATTGATGTTGGACATAAGAGACATGTCCGAAAAAGACAAAGTTTTCTATTTTGTCGAAGGCCTAAAACTGTGGGCAAAAACAAAACTGTATGAGTAGAGAATACAGGATCTTCCAGCCGCATATGCAGCAGTTGAACGGTTATTTGACTTGATTGATGAATCTCAAGAGATGAAGCAACACTCGAGATCCCCTAATAGGGGGAGAAAGAGCAACGGTCCGAGCCCATCGAGAAAAAGTGGGGGAGATAAAGACAACAATGGGGACAGTAGACCTCCTCAATAGACGACTGGAAATACATGGTGGGGGCAAAATCAGAAGAATTTTTATCGGCCTTTATCCTGTTATTATGCAAGGGTACGCATAAGGCGAACGAATATCCGGAACGAGCCGCCTTTAATCCTTTCCAAGCCTCATTAGCTTCGGACTGGAAAGGCAAAGCTGTTCAGGTGGAAGACGAGAAGGTGCAAGCAGAGGAAGATAGAACGCCATGGGTTGGGGCCTTGGGATATTTAGCTGCCCTCCAAAGAGGGGAAGAAGGAGAAGAAGGAAGCCTAGACACCGAGAGTTCCTACCAGGAGACTCGGTTCGAGTGAATTTGTGCCTGGGATAGTTTCGAAGTCGTGGGCAAAGAGAACATCGCCTCGTGAGCAACTCTAAGAGACTAGTGGAAGTCATCGAAAGGGTTGGAAAAATCTCTTATCAGGTGCAGTTACCATCGTGGATGGAGATTCGTCCTGTCATCCACGTAAGTAGATTGAAACCCTATCATCTCAACCATGCCGAGGAGAGATGTAGAGTGGTGACCCGTCCGCAAGCCACAACGAAAAGAATGACAGGAGATGAAGCCAACGAGAAACTTGCGGGAAGGAGCAACAGAGCAGGAGGACTAGGACCAGGCTGGGAAGAGTTCCTAGAGAAGTGAAGAAGCCTCCAAGATAGAGAAGTTCGTTGGGAGCGCATGGAAGGCCTCACAAGCAGCTGCTCAACAGTATGCTGAGTTCGAGCAGAATCAGTTGACGAAGACGTCAACCAATTGAGTGGGGGAGAATGTCATGGTCATGCTTGTCCAGGGCGTGTTGCCCATGGTCGCATGACCGCCTCCACCTCTTTTTACTATGCTTTCATCTTATGTATATCTTTTTGCTAGGTAGTTCGGTTTATATGTACTTTTTTTAGTGAGTGATCGCTCGCCCATTTCCATATGCAAGGGTGGCGGATGTATTTTTGTTCAGAATGCACTATATGGGAATAAGACTAACCATCACTTCCTCATATCCGGAGTAGTATTTTATAAAGTTGTTGTTGTTACTTATTGCTTTCTAGCCTACTACACACTCTCTCTTCTCTATTCTTACAATCAAATTGTTTGTGAAAACCTTTTTCTCCAAACCCGTTTTATAAAACCGTTTTCTCAGAAACGGGGGTGGAGGTTACGAGAGGCACTCAGAGTGCCATTGGCTGTTCGTATTTGAATTTGCTAACTTGTTTGTAAGCGAGAACAAGTGCTGCACAATCACTAAGTGAAGCTCCAGAAAGTGTGATTCTGACACGCAGCATATTGGAAAAAAAGCCCAAATTTTGCAAAGATATGTAGAAGTTAGCGAGCAATAAAAGAGTTACTCCCTCGAATGCAAGTTACCTCTAGCTTTAATTCTTAAAAAAAGAAATAAAAAAAAGAAAGAAAAAAATAAGGAAAAACGTAAAAGAAAGAGAAAAATTCTTGAAAAAAAGAAAAAAGGTGAAAGAAAAATTAGAAAAAGAGAGAGAAAAAGAAGAAGAAATCCTAATTTTTTTTCTCGTCTCTCTTTCTCACTAATACTTCCGCTACCACCACCCCCAATTATTTTCACTTTCTCTCTCCATCTCTCACTCTCTCTTCTCTCCATCTTCTCCTTCCTTTTCACTGGCAGCCACACATCGAGCAATGGAGCAGCAGGTGACCGCGAACGACCCTTCGATGAAGGGCGGTGACTTGCAGGTCTCGATAATAGTAGTTGGTAAAAAAGAGAGAGCTAGAAGCTGACGAGACGATCGAAGCTCCACCATTGATGAAGGTAGCTACACTGTCGATCTCCTTCTATATCATGACCCGCGCTCCACCTTTAAAGATGGCGCACGACAATAGTGGTAGAATCAACCGAACCAACGATAATTTCAAAAACCCCAAAAAAGAAGCCGTCAAAAAAGAGAAAAAGAGCAAAAAGAAAAAAGTATTGAAGTTGCTAAACACAAAAGAAGGAGCAGCCGTTGATGAAGAAGATTGAAGTAATAAAAGTTTTGAGAGTTTTTTTTTTTTTTAAAAAAGATAGAAAAAAAATTGAATGTGAAATTCAAACCACGGTTCTAAATTTTTAGGATCATTAATGAGATTTTGAAGGGAAAAACTGTGGTTCACCTCTGATGAGTACACAAGCGGAAAATTAAGAGAAAAAGGGTTTAATTATGAATTTGGATCAAATTTGAATGCTGCATTGAATGAAAAAGCCATGAATTTGGTTAGAACAAGGAAGAAGAAAGTTAAAAAGGGGTTAGAAAATTACCAGTTTTCTCGGCTGGGAGTCGCAAAATCGTTGGGAGTACATAAGTAAAGGATTGGCCAAATTTATAGAGGAGTCTAAATTTAAGTCCTTGTAGAATTTTGCTCCAAATTAAATCTTTCTGTGAATCATATCTTGAAATTTCTCTTCAAACTGGGGGAATTTAACTTAATCCAGTTAAAAGTCTTATAGTTCATCTTATTGATAGAGTTATTTGCCCGAATTTGATTCATTTGGTGAAAAATTATTTGCGAAATTCAATTTTTTTGGGATTAAAATGATCCAAGTTGGATTCTATATCCTAAACCAATTAAATTAGTTTTAAACCACATATTTGTAAAAAAAAAAAAAAAAAAAAAAAAAATCAAATTAAATTAGAATTTGGGATTATTCCAAATTTTATTCCAAGTTCAAATCATAGACTTTTATCCTCAAATTAAATTAAGAATAAAACCTAGGGATGTCCATTTACTAGCCTCGAATTGGACGGGAAATCCCCAATTAGACAAGGAACAGGGGAGGGAGTGGGGATAGTTTTTTTGGCTAAACGAGGATAGGGATGGGGATTATATTTTCTGTCCCTGTCCCGATACCCTTCGTCACCCCACCCAATGAATATATTATATAATAATAATAATAATAATAATAATAATAAAGAGTGATAGGCAAATCCATATTTGAAACAACTTCCAAATCTGTAAGGAACTTCCTCAGCCAAACAACCTCTTTAGTTGCTTCACAAGCCGCTACGTATTCGGCTTCCATAGTGGAGTCTGCGATGCATCATTGCTTGATGCTTTGCCAAACTATAGCCCCTCCATTTAGAATAAACACTGACCCCAATGTCGATTTGCGAGAATCTCGATTAGTTTGAAAGTCAGAGTCTGTGTATCCTGTAAGGATCAGATCCTTATCTCCATACACAAGCATGTAGTCCCTCGTTCTCCGAAGATACTTGAGGATCGTCTTGATCGCCGTCCAGTGATCAAATCCTGGATTGGACTAATACCGACTGAAAATCCCTACTACATAGCAAATGTCGGGTTTGGTATACAGTATAGCATACATCAAACTTCCTATAACAAAAGCATAGGGAATCTGTCTCATCTCCTCAACTTCTTCAGGTGTCTTAGGACATTGATCCTTAAACAGAACGATTCCATGCCAGAAAGGTAACAAACCCCTCTTGGAATCCTGCATCCTGTACCTGATCAACATTTGATCAATGTATGATGCCTGAGATAGGGCTAACCGTTTGTTCTTGCGATCCCGAATGATCTGGATCCCGAGAACATACTGTGCCTCACCCAAATATTTCATTTGAAACTGGACAGCTAGCCAACTCTTAATGTCAGTCAGATATCCTACATCATTCCCAATGAGTAGGATATCATCCAAATACAGTACCAGGAAAGCTACTGAGCTATTGATGATCTTCTTATAAATACAAGGCTCATCGACGTTCTGGTCAAAGCCAAACGACTTGACAGCAGTGTCAAATCTGATGTTCCAAGATTGAGATGCTTGTTTCAGCCCATAAATGAACCTATTAAACTTGCAAACTCTTTACTCTTGATCTGGAACCACGAACCTCTCTGGTTGAGTCATATAAATAGTCTTCTTAAGATTACCATTCAGAAAGGCAGTCTTGACGTCCATTTGCCATATTTCATAATCATAAAATATGGCTATGGATAGGAGAATCCTGATAGACTTTAGCATGACAACAGGTGAGAAAGTTTCCTCATAGTCAATTCTCTCAACTTGGGTATAACCCTTTGCCACGAGTCTAGCCTTAAAGGTTTGCACCTTTCCATCTACACCTCTCTTTCGCTTATAGATCCACTTGCACCCAATAGGTCTTACCCCATTAGGTGGATCGACAAGCTCCCAGACGTTATTGAAGTACATAGACTCCATTTCCTGATTCATGGCCTTAACCCATTCATCTTTGTCAACATCCTCCATTGCTTTCATAAAAGATAATGGATCCTCGACCCCATCATTTGTAATGATGGTTTGGGCTTCAGTCAAACCCATGTAGCGATCCGGTGGGTTTAATACCCTCCCACTACGTCGAGGCAGTCTCAACTCTTGAGCTGGTTGACTAGACGTCCCGACCTCAAGAACTCTTGTTGATCTGTCGACCTATTCAACAACTCTTGTTAAACCCTCAACAGTCTCAGTCTCATTTGAGATCTCACGTAAAACGAGCTTACTTCGTGGCTTATGATCTTTAATGTGATCTTCTTCTAAGAAGATAGCATTAGTGGAAACAAACACTTTGTTCTCACTTGGATCATAGAAGTATCCTCCTCTCGTTTCCTTGGGACAGCCCACAAAGAGGCAAACCTTCAAACGTGGTCCCAACTTCTTTGGGTTAGTCACTAGCACATGTGCCGGATAGCCCCAAATTCTAAAGTGGCATAAACTACCTTTACGGCCTCTCCATAACTCAAAATGTGTTTCAAAAACACTTTTCGAGGGAACGATGTTCAGGATATAACATGTAGTCTGCACTGCATAACCCCAAAACGAGTCTGGAAGATGAGCATAACTCATCATAGACCGAACCATGTCCAACAAGGTCCTGTTTCTCCTTTCTGATACACCATTCTGTTGAGGTGTACCAGGGGCTGAGAGTTAGGATGCAATCCCATTTCTATCATATAGTTCTAAAATTGGAGGTCCATATACTCTTCACCATGATCAGATCGTAGTATTTTTATCTTCTTGTCTAACGAGTTTTCAACTTCAGCCTTATACTCCTTGAACTTGTCAAGGGCTTCAGACTTACGTTGCATTAGGAAGAGATACCTAAACCTTGAATAATCATCTATGAAAGAGATGAAATATTCATACCCACCTCGAGCTCTAATATTCATTGGACCACAGAGGCTTGAATGTACAAATTCCAAGGCTTCCTTGGCTCTGTAACCTTTTTCAGTAAAAGGTCGTTTGGTCATCTTGCTTACGAGGCATGATTCACATACCGATAAAGAGTTTTCTTCTAAACTCTTTAGAAGTCCACTTTTCACCAATTTTTCAATCCTATTGAGGTTGATGTGACCTAACCTTAAATGTTAAAGATGGGCGTTTTCCTTAGGAGAAACATTTGGTCTTTTAGCTATTGTTGCCGTACTAAACATTTTAGTGTTAAACAAGGCTTTTATGACTAATGGTCTTAGTACATATAAGTTACTTTCCATTGAACCATAACCAATCTCTATTCCATTCTTGAAAATAAACATATTATTCTCAGAAAATAAGACTGTATACCCTTGTTTAATAAGACAAGAAACCAAGATCAAGTTCCCCTTAATATGAGGAACTACGAAAACATTATCCAATAACAGATAATGTTTCTTATCAACAAATAACTTCAGCCTGCCTACAACAACAGTTGAAACAACCTCACCATTACCGACTCGAAGAGTCATCTTTTCCTGTGGCAACGTTTGCTAGGAACTGAATCCTTGGTAAGAGGAACTGACATGATTGGTAGGACCTGAATCAAGGATCCAAGCAGAATCATCATTCTCTACCAGACATGTCTTCAAGACCAATAAATCATATTTACTGTCTTGTCTCCTTTTTTGAAGAGTAGTGGAATGGAGGTCGTTTGCCACGAAATTCGTTTCACATGATTATTTCCACTGTAATAAATCAGTCATTTTTAAAAGCTTTAAACAGAAATATTAACAGTTGCTGAAAAGAAAAACACATTGACCTACGTTAGGTTTTAAGCAAATACCCGTTGTAAAATGAAACAACACCCAATAAGGTTTTAGCAAAACTAACATGAACCTCATGTGACATCTAATTTTGCAATGTTCCTTCAAAGGTTTAGGACAAAAGCCGCCGAAGGGAGGTCAGTTATCCCTCCTGTGAATTGAGAAGATCTCAACCAGTCATTAATACCAGAACAACTCTTGCTCCTATAACAACTAGCCATCATTAATTTGGCCAAGAGATCATTAACTTAACAATCTCTCGTAAGTGTGACCCACCATTTTAAGCCCTAAAGATCCTTCCCAAAAGGCCAATCCTAAGGGCAAAAATCTGATTGGGGCAAAACCTAAAGCGACCCTATCCATTTCTGGAGTTCACCTTGATATTGACCAACTGTACAAAACCCATCCGAAGGGGACCGCATCGAAGGCGACACGAGGGCATACAGAATGATCTCACGGTGTGAACCAATGACAGAGACCATAGGACGTGTTGGCACACACCTTCACCCACTTACTATAAATACTCTCTCCGTCCACCTTGATATTGACTCATGCAAACACCATCTGAAGGGGGATGCATCATGGGGCATCTCGAGGCCAAGCATGTATCTCACTTTGTGAACATACAGGGAGAAACATGAGTGGAATCATATACATATCTGATACGCCTCCTCCTCCCACTGAGTATTTTATAACCTAGGGTTTAGTTTACTTAAAAAAAAACATGGCTAAAGATTTTAACTAAGTGACTTTTAGGTTTTCCCAAGAATAACTTTTACCTTGGATAGTTGAACAACTTTTGATCATCATCCATTAAACTCTTTAATGGAGTCTTTGACCAAAATGTCACATACTTGTCGAAAATCTATCTAATTCACCTTTCCAGATAGGTTCCAGGTAGGGGTGTTATGTTTCCGTCAACTTAAGAACCCCAGCCTAGCCAGAACCCGCCTTAGACAAAAGGTCCCTTATAGATAGGTTTACAAAAAATTTAATCTTTTATGCCAACCAATTTAATCCTATTAAACTGATTTTAAAAGATTAATCTAGGTTACTAAACTCTTTAGAACCACTGAACTTAGGTCTATCTCAATCCAATTTTAAACCCCTTTTTAAAAAACTTGAGTTCACTCTAAGTTCGCATGAAACTCTGAATTATTGATTTTAGGTCTAATTTCCTTTATAACATTTATAAACAGAAACAACCACCACAATATGAAGCTAACACATGCATGGCATTCATAACGATTATAAATAGCCTAAGTGTCATGCTCAATGCATTGTCCATTCATTGCTACTTCTTCTATATAACACTTATACAAAACAACAATGAAACCAACAAAACATGCTTCCATTCACCCTTAGACTATAACATTTATAATAAAAGGATGATGCATGATAATGCTCACTGCATGCAAAATATAACTCTTATATTTCATGATGCATGCACATGCTTTCAAGTATCTTCATACAATATTATAACATTTATAATACATGATGCATGAGTAATTGCACAACCTAAGGTGGGTTTTTAACTATATGACAAACACTTTGACATATAAGAACCATACATCACATGTATAAGCAATAAAAGTTGATGAACTGGGTAAAATTTCCATAAAATACAAAATGGAAAGCTAACTATTAAAAAGACAAAGAGCCTCCGGTTCAAACAGGCGAATCGAGTCTTGAACCGCTCGGCAAAGCATCGCTTCTCCCACCATCCATCGTGTACTGAGCACCCTGTGATCATCTACACAATAAAATAAACCCTTTTCCTGTATTGCTTACTAGCGCTCCCAGAGTTAAACGATTGTTTAGCATTACCATACGATCATCTAGAAAAATTCAAACGATCGTTTAGCTATTACAACACGATCGTGTACCATAAATAAGTGATGAAGCCTGAAGTACACGATCGCTTAGCGCGCTCCGCACGATGCCTGCCTTCCGCGATCGTCTAAGCGACTACGATGCCGCAAAGCACCATCCCCTAAGCGATCGCTTAGCTAGCGTCTCCGTATCGTATACGTGCGATCGCATAGGTAGTAACTAAGCAATGAAGCTTGCTAACTACACGATCGTCTAGTGCGCACCTTCTACTAAACGACGAGCATCGCATGCTCCTACTACGATCGCCTACCTTCAGCGCCTACGTGATCGCGCAACCAACACTACATAATATGGTAAACAATTTACCCCATCGCTGAGCATTAGCTAAACGATCGATTAAAAAATACTATACGATCGTCTAGAACGAAAAATCTAAATGATCGCTTAGTAAAATCCCTACAATCGTTTACCTGAGGCTACACGATCCGACCAACGCTTGGTCTTCTTCTTCATTGAGAACAGTATCGCCATGCGCAGAAGCTTCATCACGAACGACTCGACGAATCGAACTTTTCGAATTACAGACTCGATTGCAAAGTTAATTTCGCCCAAAAAACACAGGGGATCTGTAATTTGGAATATCAGAGAACCTGACTCTGATACCAATTGAAGGAAATCGACACTCGATATTTCTGTGAGCAGTGGAAGCAAGACTATTCCAAATTACAATCACGAATCAACATATATTTACAGTCGCTTCTATACAAGCGGTTATGCAAATAATTCAGAGAAATTACAGCATGAACATCAAATGTACAGAGGGAAAAACTGTACTAACAACAGCAGAAGCGTCTCTACGCTTTGATACGCACTCTGATCGAACAACAGAAACCATGAGTGCTCGATCTATACGACCGTAACATCGCACGAACACAGCACGAACACTTCGCGCCTATCCTCAACGATCTCCTTGGTCACGATTTCCTCCACAACACGAACTCCTCCATAACACCACGAACAGACTCCTCGAAAGCACCACGAATGGCCTCCAAAAAACCTCGATGGTGTCGAGTTGAGTCTGCCACCACCAACAAGGTGACCTTGGTATTCTCGATGTGAGAATCCAGAGGGTGGGCTCTGTTCGAACTTGGTGTGAGGCAGACGAACGGAGGAAACAGAAATCGCATACATGACTGGGCAAGTGGGAGAAGTCGGAGACCTATCGTATAGGTCGATGCCCAATTGTTTAGATAAAACTATGCGATCATCTAGCAAAAGCTATGCGATCGTTTAGCTCTATCGTTTAACTCGGTCGATTCTATACGATCGTTTACCTTGGGCCAGCGATCATCTAGCAAAGCTATGCGATCGTTTAGTAAACACTGCACAATCGTTTAGCTTGCACCTGCACGATAGTTTACTTAGCCCAACCGTCGTTTAGTAAATCTGGATTTACTTGAGGACTTCCGTGAGTTTCTTTTCGCCGGAGAGAAAACTCAAATTTTTTTAAAAACTTTTGTGAAAATCTTTTTCAAAATAGGAAACTGATTTTCTTTTAAACTCACGGTTACCATGATCAATAACCACCCACTACATTTGGTTATTTAAAAGAAAAAATATTAATTACCTAATAATTAATATTATTATAAATATAAATGATAACCAACTTATCATACTATATTTATAACCAATAGTTTTAATATTTCATCTCATGAAACATATAAACCATAGTTCTTTTTCTATTCCATGGTACTTAATGTAAATCTCATTTACATCAATCATCTACTAGATGTATCTTATACATCATACCGATTATATTATATATAATCAAAATACCTCTTGTCAATTTGAACATGTCAAATCAACACCAAGAACTTGATCCTTAAACATGAATCCAAGCTACCAAGGGGACCTCATGGACCTGTAGTTCCGAAGCTCCAACGGTACGTGAATAACTGACTAAACTCTTTAGTCACGGGATCCACCATCCGTTAACTGCCAGACACTCCACAAAAGACCGACAGCTGAACTTTCCTCACTACAGATATATTATGTGTCCATCTTAACCAATCAGCAGTGCGACAACCCTTCACAGATCGCTCGTAAGAACAGCTGGGCCAATAACCGTTATGCCCCTGTAGTTATATCTGTCTCCTTAAGTACCACTGATCCCTCTAATGAACATAAATCGTAGTCCTACTATGACTGAGTCTTCTCTTCCAAACAGAAGCTGTGGCCACTATGTTCAAGCCCCGGAATCAGCCCTTAAAGGAGCAATCTCTCTACTTATCCCTGCTTCGGGAAAGAAGTGAATTCCATATTGTGGACTGAGTTCCCAGCTCCCGGATCATACAAGTCCCCAAAAAGATAGGCATGTTGAGTTGGAAATCTGGCCACTCTCACCCATACTAATCAAAGGACCGCCCTCAAAGGCAGAAGTTCACAAAACACTCAGGATTAAGGTCGTGTCACCTATGGTCGTTTAGGTGAGATGCAAGTCTCTAGTATCAACGGCGTATATACAGAGTCTAGTCATCTCGTGGTCCAGGTCTTATACAAACTCTTTGTATAGGACACTCCCACTCCACGTCTCCACATGAATGGTCCGGATCAACCATCTGTAGTAGTTTACAACACTTGCAAACCTCTACCAAGCGGGTCGTATCCGTAGTGTCGCCAAGATCAGGTATCCCACCTTAATCCTTATACTACAGACCGATTTAGATTATCACTTAAGGCATGATCCACTTGTATATCACATATACATGCTTAAGTTCACATAAGATGACCAAGGAGCTTTGTTTATTGGATATGAGTAAATGCCACAATGAAATAACATTTATTTTATTCATTGAACAATGTGTATCTTTACAAAACAACGAGACTCTAGGAGAATTAGGACACCAATCCCAACACTACGACCCAAAGATCGAAAGAATGTTCTGAAGAAGACAGAGACACAACCGCCGACAACAATAAGAGAGAAATCCTGGAATGGCGAAACCACTGGAAGAAAGAGCAGAAAACGAAAATAACATCATGGCAAACCCCATTCTCCTGGCGAACGACTACGATAGACCTATCCGGGATTATACGTCGCCCAATCTTTATGATTTCTCCACAGGAATCATGAGGCCAGCCTTGGACGGATTGAGGTTTGAGATGAAGCCGGTTATGTTACAGATGATTCAGACGACCGGACAGTTTGGTGGAAGGTGTGGTGAGGATCCGCACGCCCATCTCCGGAGTTTCATTGAAATCTGTAACACTTTTGTATTCCCAAACATCTCAGTTGAAGAAGTTCGACTAACGTTGTTCCCATTTTTGCTATGTGACCAAGCAAGAAAATGGGCTTATTCTCTCGAACCAGGGGAGATAACCTCGTGGGAATAAGTTGTAGAAAAGTTCACGAAGAAATACTTACCTCCGATAGAGAATGCAAGAAGGAGGAAGTTAATTACAAATTTTGAACATGAAATTGACGAATCGCTCAGCAATGTCTGGATGAGGTTTAAAAGATTGGTTCGAGATTGTCCGCACAATGGATTACTTGACTGTGTCCAGATGGAGATATTTTATCACGGTTTGAACCTTGCATCGTAGATAGCTGCCAATGCGGCAGCAGCTGGTGGTCTGCTTGACAAAACTTACGATGAGGCTAAAAATATTCTTGATCGTATATCAAAGAATCACGAAGATTAGAGGGAAAGCGATCAACGACTGAAAATTCGCGAAGGTAATGTAAACAATGGGGCCATCGCATCTCTACAAAATCAAGTGAATACAATGATGAATCTTATACAGGGCATCACAATCAATAGCCCTGGAATGCAAAGAGGGCAGGTCAATGCAATCGCTTAGACGAGCACAAGTTGTGCCACTTCTAGAGAAATGCATCTAATTGAAGAATGCCCAAGGAACCTGCAGTCAGTATACTTCATAAAGAATAAGCCTTTCTCTGATACATACAACCCCGGGTGGAGAAACCACCCCAATTTCTCGTGGAAAAATAATCAACAAAGTTATCAACCTATGGCGCAAAAAGAAGAACCACCAAGATTTTTCCCATGAACGAACGGTCAACCGCAACAGCACGCCAGCAACTCGCAAGCACCGCCATATCCTCCCTGGAGAACCTATTAAAGCAATACATTGAAAAGAACGAGACAGTCCTCCAGAATCAGGCGACTTCTATCCGCAATCTTGAATTCCAAATAGGACAGATTGCGGGTAAGCTGAAAAGTAGACCAGAAAAGGCGTTGCCGAGTTCAACTGAGCTCCCTTGCAACCCGGGGTACACAGCAAAGGAAAAATGCCTAGCAATCTCCTTGCTAAGCAGAAAGACGACAGCAGAAGAAGGGAAAAAGCCCACCAGGACCAACCCGAATGCGGTGGAACCTAAGAACACGTTGACACAAGAATCAGAAGAGCCTGAGAAGATGAACTCAGAAGTTGCGTCCACCTCCAAGCTGCTAGAACACGAAACAGAAGAAGTACAACTACCACCATTCCCGCAAAGATTGAAAAAGAAGCAGGATGAAGGAGGAAAGATCGCTACGGTGGCAGTAACGCAAGGATCAAACACTGTAATCCCACCGAAGATGTGCGACCCAGGAAGCTTCACGATACCCTGCTCTATTGGAGAGGTCTACATCGGTCAAGCACTATGAGATCTTGAGGCGAGTATAAATTTAATGCCACTCTCAATTTTCAAACAGTTGAATGTGGGAAAACTAATGCCCACAATGGAGATTCTCCAGCTTGCGGATAGGTCCCGAGTACATCCTGCGGGAGAGTTGAAGGATGTCTTAGTCTCGATTGAAAAATTCATTCTACCAGCAGATTTCATCATTCTGTATCATGAAGTGAACGAAGGTGCGCCCATCATATTGGGACGACCATTTCTATCGACTGGTCGTGCTCAAATTGATGTGCACAAAGGAGAAATCGTGATGAGCATTAATGGGAAGAAGCTCCGAACTGAGGCGATCAAGATCCCAGAAGATCAAGAAAAGGAGAGAAAACCTCCGTGGATGTGAAAAGTCTAGATTCAAAGAAAAAACAAGCAGTCCCTGCGTTGAGAGGCGACATAAACTCATCAGGGATGCATTTTTTGGAGTATCATTTTAATATCTTTCTTTCATGAACTTACTTTACCCCTTTTTGTACAAACACTACTCTTTGGAATTCCCAACTCTGTCTTTCACATTTTTTTACCCTCTTAAAATTTAGCAACGATCGTAGTAAACAATTGCGGAGGAGCTATGCGATAATCGAAAAATGCGACTAGTTCATTCAGCCCATCGCAATCGAGGAATCAACCTGCCATAAAGAAGGATGCGATCACAAATGATGCGGGCAATAGAGCAAATTTGGGGTTGTATCTTTCTTTGACTTTTTTATTCCAGATTTTGCACTCTCGCATCTCATTTTTAACATTGCTAACTTTATCATCGCATCCTCTTTAGTTTGGCACAATCATTGAATGTGATTACTTTATTCAGACACCACATTTTTTCCATACCAATTATGATTTCAATGATGAAACACATGCCTTTATTTCTCATCGCATGTACTAGAATCAACTTAATTTCAGGACAGTCAATTCATGAAACATTTCTAGAAGTTAATGGTCCACTAGCTTTCTTTCAAAATGATTTTTACGAAACTTGATAAGAGCATCGCATGAGTCATTTCAGTCTATTAGCAACGAGGACGTTGCTGCGAATAAATTTGGGGGTGCCAGTATTTAATTTTAACCTTGTTACTTTTAGACATTCAATTAATAAATAAATAACTGGAACACTTTTACTCATATTACTGAACTTTGCATTTGGTTCTATAGGAGTATCAACTGGTTCGCAACCTATCATACATGTTTCCTTAAGCAAATCCAGAGTATACTTCCGTTGGGAAACTAAAATTCCTTTTTTCGATCGAGCTACTTCCATTCCAAGAAAGTATCTTAGTTTTCCAAGGTCCTTGATTTCAAATTCCTCAACCATCTTTGCCTTCAATCGGTCAATCTCTTAGGCATCATCATTTGAAATAACAATGTCATCAACATAAACAATCAAAACTGCAATTTTTTCAAATACTGACCTTTTAGTAAAAAGAGTATGATCAGAATGACCCTGTTTATATCCTTGCAAATTTACAAGTATAATAAACCTGCCAAACCAAGCCCTTGGCGACTGTTTTGACCCATATAGGAACTTTCTTAATCTGCAAACTCGGTGATTAAACTGTTTCTCGAATCCTGGGGGAGGATTCATATAGACTTCTTCCTCCAACTCTCCGTTAATAAAGGCATTCTTTACATCAAGCTGGTGAAGAGGCCAATCCTTATTAACTGCAACAGAAAGAAGGACCCGAACTGTATTTAGCTTTGCAACTAGCGAAAAAGTCTCGGAATAATCAACCCAAAAGTCTGAGTAAATCCCCTGGCAACTAATCTGGCTTTGTATCTATCAACTGTTCCATCGGGCCTATACTTTATTGTGAACACCCATTTACATCCGACTGCTTTATGACCACTTGGAAGATTGACTTGATCCCACGTATGATTTTTCTCGAGAGCTCTCATTTCTTCCATGACTGTGGCTTTCCATTGAGGACTTTTCAAAGTTGTGTGTATACTGTTTGGTATCACCACTGTGTCTAGATTTGTAGTGAGAGCCTTAAACTCAGGAAACAGATTATTATAGGACAAGCAACTCTACAACGGATATTTTGTACATGATCTAGTACCTTTCCTTAGGGCAATCGGAAGATTAAGGGATTCATCTCTGTCTTTACTTTCTTCTGACATACTGCACTCACCCTCCGGTTCTGTTATTTTCCCACTTTCAAAGGTTTTTTTTCAGCGGGAGTAAGAGACGCTTCTTTTTCAGGTTCTACCATGTTCTCAAGAGTCACACAATCATCTGTCTCTACACCATCATCGACCTCAATTACATCTTTGCTGTCAGTGTCTTCCCTACTTTTGCTCTCAACGTTTTCAACACAAGCATTAGTTTTATCACATTTATTATCATGATCAGGGATAGGACTATTAGTACCTGGAACTGATCTCTGTTCAGACTCATGGACTGGAGCCGGAGAGATAACAGGTGACACTATTTCCTTCCTGAGATTCTTCCTATAGTATGTGATCCAAGGGACTTATTTGGTCGGGAGGATAGGTGCATTGGTACTGATATTGACATAAAGGATGGGTTCAGGTTCAGGTAAGGCAGAGAGACTGGGACCTCAATTGGTTTCTTTACTAGTATGCTCCCCCTGAAGAGAACCATTGGGAAAGAATGGATGATTTTCAAAGAATGTCACATCCATAGAAACAAATTATTTTCTGAAAGAGGGATGATAACACTTGTACCCATGCTGATGTAGAGGATACACCACAAAGACATATTTCTGTGCCCGAGGGGTAAACTTGGTACGGTTAGGGCCGTGTGTATGGACGAACACCACACAACCAAAGACATAAATGGGTACATAAAAAAGAAGTCTGGTATTTGGGTAAGACTCTTTTGAAGAAATCTAAGGGAGTTTGGAATTTTAGGACTCGGGATGGCATGCGATTTATTAGATGGGCTGCTATCAAGATAGCATCACCCCATAAATAAGAAGGAAGGGAAGTTGACAACATAAGAGATCGAGTAACTTCAACTAGGTGACGGTTTTTCCGTTCGACCACTCCATTTTGTTGAAGGGTGTACGCACAGGAACTCTGATGGACAAAATCCTTTTCAGACTGGGAATTCTCGTAAGACGTTATTAAGGTACTCTCGACCATTATCACTCCGGAGAATAACGATTTTGGCGTTGAACTGGATTTCTATAGAATTGTAAAATTGTTGGAAAACCGAAGTAACTTCTGATTTGTCTGTCAGAAGGAAGACCCAGGTTAGTCTAGTATGATCATCAATAAAGGTTACAAACCAACGATTCCCAATTATCGTAGTAACAGGTGACGGACCCCAAACATCGCTATAGAATAGGGTGAATGGTTTAGAAGGCTTATAAGGCTGAGAAGCAAAAGAAACACGAGGTTGTTTGGTTTGGACACACACATCGCATTTCAACTTAGAAATATTAATATTGTGAAAAAGGTGAAAAAACAAATAATTCATATACTAGAAATTAGGATGGCCTAGGCGATAATGCCATAACATATAATCAGTTTTAGAAACAGAAAAATGGGAAGAAAACAAACTAGTCCTATCACATATCCTAAAGGAGGCTTCTTCAATAAGGAAATAAAGTCCCTTGTCATGTCGGGCAGTGCCAATCGTCATCCCCGAATTCAGATCCTGAAAAACAACAACATCAGGTGAGAAGATAACACGACACTTCAAATCCCTTGTAATTTTACTAATAGATAACAGATTGTAAGAAACTTTTTGCACATGTAACACAACTTGGAGGATTAAGCCTGCAAAGGGCGACACCCGTCCTTTTCCAGCGATGGGGGCAAATAACCCATCTGCAATTCTGATCCTTTCATTTCCAGCACCGAGTTGATAAGACAAAAATTGATCAGAGGAACCGATTAAGTGGTCTGTGGCTCCTGAATCTAATATCCATGGTTTATTACCAGTTATACTCACAAGTTCAAAGGAGTGAAAAGTACCTGATTGAGCGATGGCACTTACTTCAATTGTAGTAGTAGTGCTCTGAGTGGCTTCCTGATTCTGAGGCTGAGTATCTCTAGTAACAGATTCACCAACAAGAGCCCGACTTGACTGTCATTTCTTACCATTTGGCGGTTAGTCGTGAAGCTTCTAGTATTGATCTTTCGTGTGCCGGGGTTTCTTGCAATGTTCACACACTGGGGGCGGCTTACTGTTCTGTTTATCTTGGACAGGGCCAGATGTTTTGAAAGTAATGGAATCTGTTGGTGTTACAGGTGTACTGTTCATGGCCCTCGATCTATCTTCCTCTAGGCGAACTTCAGAACAGACTTCCATTAGGGATGGTATAGGTCTGGTCCCTAATATACGACTTTGCACTGTATCAAATTTAGAGTTGAGTATGACAAGAAAGTCATACACGCGGTCCGTTTCCTCAGACTGATAATGTGACATTCCTCCGTAAGGACAATTCCAAATCATTTCACGACACAAATCCATCTCTTGCCACAAGAGAGACAACTTGTTAAAGTAAGCAATAACGTCCATTGTTCCCTATTTACATTAATGGACCTGCTTATGTAGGGTATATAAACGAGAGGCATTCTATCTCCTAGAGTAGAGTTTTTGGGCTGCCTCCCAAATATCACAGGCAGTGGTTGCATACAATAATGGTTTTCCAATTTGAGTTCTATACTTCCAATCAAAATCGATCTCAATAAAGAATCCTCTCCTTTCCAAATTCGCTCTTGGGATCACCGATCCTTGGTTTTGGTATTTCACCTATCAGTTATCCAAATTTGTGACGGCCTACAAGGGTCATTTTAATAGATTGGGACCAAGAAAAATAATTATCACCATTCAACTTTTCTCCTATAATAAAACTAGAAGAATTGGCTATAGCTCTAGAACATAAATTTGAGGGGTAAGTAGGGAACGGAGTTACCGAGTTTTCAGGATATGGGTTTAGATCTGGTTGGATCTTGGATGTCGATCCCAGGGCTTCCCCAATAGCAATTATCTGCTGGTGGAACATCTCGTTCTGTCATTTAATCTGCAACTACAATTGGGTAACTTGATCTTGGATTATACTCCCCTGGTCCTGGTGGTATGATGAAGAATCTCCCCTTCCAAACTCACCCATGATCGGCGAAAATTGCCCCATTTGATTGCTCATACTCGGCTGAGAAACACCTACACACCTTCCATCGGCCTTTTGGTGTGGCAGTGGCTAAGCAGGGAAGACCGGCTGCAACGACAATAGATGGGAAGCGCTGGGCAAGGCCGATCTTGACTGGGCAGTGCCGATCTCGCATGGAGAAGCACTGGGCATCACCGATCTCGACTGGGCGACGTCGTTTGGTTCTGTCTGATAGCGATCGGACCTGATCGCGGCAGGGCAGCTTCGTTCGACTCCGTCTGAACGTGGCAGAATCGGATCGCGATAGGTCGTCGATCGCTACTAGGTCTGGCAGCTGGTCGTTCCTTCTTTAAAGGGACCAGTCGACAAGTGGTAGGGCAGTGGCAGCTGGTCTGCTGACTGGTCGGTCCAGATCTGATCGGAATGGGTTGGGTGATCGTCACGAAAGTGGGGAAGGAGAGACTGAAAATATCATTCAATGGTTTTTTGGATAATACTGGTTATATTTGGGTTATTGGTTTGGGATTCTCCTATTGAATTTTTCTCAATGGTGGCCATTGTCTCCATGCTCTGATACTATGATGAAAAACAGAGTAGAGAAAGAAGAAAAGCATACCAAGATTTTACGTGGAAAACCCTAATCAGGGAGAAAAAACCATGGGATAAAAGGATTCTTATTAGAAGACTGATACAAAGAAATACAACAAACCACTAGCTTAAATAGGAAAAGGGAAACCCTAGGGTACAATGAAAAAGACAAAAATGCCCCTAGAGTACAAAACCCTAATTTCAACAATCTTAAATTGATTCTTCCTAATTAAAGTAAGACTTGTACATCTAGGATACCTGGCGATACCACCTTTTTTCAAGGATGAACTCGTATGTCAACCGCGTTCTTACTAACTAATTCAAATGATATTGTTAAGGGTTCATAATTATCTTATCTTATCCAGTGACACATTCATGCTCTGATATTATTCAACCTGGGATAATGGACACTTGTTTGTACTACTTGATTCCATTAACGATGATCCTACATAATCACAAAGTATCACTTTTCCTCCACCCTACCATATTATGCACTCCATGATTAGATTCTAGATATTAAATTGTTTGCATATTATTCTCTATATAGTTGAACCTTCCTTCTTTTATATGTTCCTTACATGAACAGACCCACAGTATCTTTTACTTTAACTATTTCCCAACCTTCTTGATAGAACTTATACCTTCGGAAGATTTGTTGCTATTATTAGCAAAATTTTAACTTAGATTATCTAAATGCATCCTTCTTGCATCAATAATCAATAGACGTATAATGAGTTAGAAGAAGTCTTCCTTACCTAGCATCTTTCTCTCAAATACCTAATATTACTAAGTTAACCAAGTAAACTTTACTATTTGCTTGTACTCCTCAATTTCTAATATGTACATATATATACCTAATTACCAAAGTCCTACCCTTAGATATGCTTTCACATAACCCCCTGTTCATCGTTCTATCTTTTACTAGACCCCAACCATAACATATTAAAATAATCTAGGATTCATACTCTTTAGGTACCAAATTATATGCAAACTTATTAAATGTATAACATACCTGTCGCGATGTGAGATATATTTTCTACCTTTCCTTAGGTCAGTTCTATCATTTGTTTCAGTTGGCTAATGGGATCTACAAGTCTTCCTGGTTTCGTCTCACTTGAATCCTCATTAGTAATTACTGTTTGTGCAAAGCGGCTAGGCATTATTGACTGCAAGTTGCTTTCTTCTTGTGTTAGCATAGGACATTCTTTGCGGATATGTCCTGGTTGTTCGCATTTAAAACAAACTCCTTTCTTAACACACTTCTATTGATGATATTTACCACATTCTGCATAGTATGGTTTCCCTCCATGAGGCTTACGAGTCTTCGCGGGCTGCGGTTTCTTATTAAATTCAATAATAATCTTGTCTGGTAGTTCCATCCAAGAACCCCTTGTGAAGTCCACAGAGTTTCCAACACTACTCAATCTTAGGAGTTTCCTCCATGAACTTAAAATTCTTCCGACTGGTTACTCCCAGCATCCATCTCTTGTTTCCCTTATTGATCATTATAGGTTTTAGTTGCTGGTCTGTAGTTGACTTGATAGTTCCTTGCTCTACTTTATTCTCTGACTTCGACTGAGGGCATTCCATTTTAAAGTGTCCAGGCTGACCACAATTATAACATATGCATCACCATAACACTACCCTGAATGACATCTATTATATGATGAACACCGAGATGTCTGTTTTATTATGGAATAGGTGTTGTTAATTCTATCTTACCCAAAAAAAATGAATTTCTAATACTCTAACTACAACTGGAACTAACACGTACTAATAGTGGAATAAGAGATCGATCCCAAGAGAACCGCTATTAATTGGCCTAAAATAGACTACTTGAATTCCAAAATGCAAAAGATTAAATGAAGGTTGTTTGTTGTAAGAACTAGAAACTAACTAAATGAAAAAGAGAATTGATATAGAAAATTTTATTGATGAGAGAAATAAGAAAGATTGTGAGATAAGATTCAATTGAAATAAAATCTTGGAGATTTTATGTGAACTAGGCAATTCTATCATTGACTTAACAAATAATCATACAATTAGATTATTCAATAGTTCATTAAGAATAAATTCCTAATGCCCTAATTAGCTAATTTCACAATTAACCCTAATCTAGGTCTTAATTGCTTCCTAAAGATATTTCACAATTATCCCTAAATTGCATTAAACTCATGGGTTTTCTTAACTATTCCAGTCTTGAAATCAAAAGACTGAAAATTCAAGATTGATTACATGAATGTTCTGAATTAATATATTTTTTAAAGAAAAGAGAAAAAGAAGTTCACATTTTCTATCAAGAAAAAGAAGTCCACATTTTTTATCAAGACTACTAATTATTGCAACTATAATTACAATTTTGTTATAAAACCATACAAAAATTGATTAATCTTGAGTTGTCAATTCAATCTTAATCAATTTTTCTAAATCTCAGCAAGAACATTCAAAAGAAAGTAATTACATGAAAGAAAATTCAAGAAAAAGTCCCAAGAAAATGCCAATCTACCAAATTCCCCAAGAAAAAGGATTACCTACTCATGGATGATGAAATTCTTCAAGCAATCCATTGATAGTTGCATATTTGATACGAAGTCTGAATATAAATTGACTGAATCTCACAAAAAATTACAAGAATCGCTCTGTAAATTCGAAGTCTCTCTCTAAAATAATGGGGTTTTTCTTCTCTTTGAAGTTTCTCTCTCTAAAATGGGTTTTTTCCTTTTCTCTTTTCCTCCAAAATTGATATCTATATGTTTTGTTGAAGAACTGAATAGAAATTTATACCAGCTGTCGTGAGGGATGAGGATGAATCGTGTCAAAATCCGAAAAAAAGAATGAACTCATCGAGTTTTTGCAGCAAAAAGCGAGCTTCCTAACTTATACTCGATCCTCGATGCACGATGCTGCTTTACTCGATGCTCGACGCTGGATGGCCTTTACTTGATAGCTTTTACTCGATGAAAAAATGAATAAGAAGAAACTCGATAGTACTCGATGACTCGATGGTTGATTACTCGATGACTCTATAGTTGATTACTCGATGATATCCACTGGAATTTACTCGATGCATTACTCGATGGTATGAAATATAGAATACTTGATGCTCGATAGCCTTTTACTCAATTATACACGATAGTATCCTACTAAATACTCGATGCTCGATTACTCAACAGCCTTACTCGATGGCATTCTGGGTATTTGTTGATTTTCTTTGTCATGTTTTATCTTTTTAGCACAATTTTCTTGTAATGACTTCTAAATGCATTGGGAACCATTTTACTTACAAAATTAGCATTTAAGCAAATAATCAACAGAATTTTGGAAAAATTAACATAGAAAATATACATCCTTTAAAAACCTAACAGTGTCCTACCAATATTAGCAGCTACTTCCCTCCTAAATCGAAAACTTCAATATTAATATAACAGGTTTCGCTTGAAGGAAATCGATCATGAGGATTTCCATGAGCAACGGAAAGATCATTCCAAATTACAATCATATATGAACTTTATAAATTACAGTCATAAAACGAAATATATGGTTATGCATTCATTAAAAAAATTACAGCATGATACAACAAATAATCAAGGAGAAATGTACACACATTTGTAGATTCATCACTAAGGTCCTTGATCACGAATGCTCAAACATAGCAACCTCAAACACTCGTCCAACACGACCGCTACACAGCATGAACACCGTGCACTCGAACTTAACGATCGCCTCGGTCAATAACCTCCACAGATGTCTATGAAAGAGATGAAATATTCATACCCACCCCGAGCTCTAACATTCATCGAACCACAGAGGTTTGAATGTACAAGCTCCAAGGCTTCCTTGGCTCTGTAACCTTTTCCAGTAAAAGGTCGTTTGGTCATCTTACCTTCGAGGCTTGATTCACATACTGACAAGGAGTTTTTTTCTAAACTCTTTAGAAGTCCACTTTTCACCAACTTCTCAATCTTATTGAGGTTGATGTGACCTAACCTTAGATACCAAAGATGGGCATTTTATTTAGGAGAAACCTTTGGTCTTTTAGCTGTTGTTGCCGTACTAAACAAGTGTTAAACAAGGCTTTTATGACTAACGGCCTTAGTACATATAAGTTACTTTCCATTGAACTATAACCAATCTCCATTCCATTCTTGAAAATAAACACTTTATTCTCAGAAAAGGAGACGGTATAGGCTTGTTCAATGAGACAAGAAACCGAGATTAAGTTCCTCTTAATATGAGGAACTACAAAAACATTATCCAGTAACAGATACGTTTCTTGTTGACAAATAACTTCAGTCTGCCTCAACAACAGCTGAAACAACCTCCCCAGTACCGACTCGAAGAGTCATCTCTCCCTGTGGCAACGATCAAATCGTAGTGTTTTTATTTTCTTACCTAACAAGTTTTCAACTTCAGTCTTATACTCCTTGAACTTGTCAAGGCCTTCAGACTTACGTTGCATTAAGAAGAGATACCCAA
Organism: Benincasa hispida; assembly: GCF_027475165.1. Taxonomy (NCBI): domain Eukaryota; kingdom Viridiplantae; phylum Streptophyta; class Magnoliopsida; order Cucurbitales; family Cucurbitaceae; genus Benincasa; species Benincasa hispida. The sequence goes on along the minus strand of NC_143487.1, from coordinate 35,536,729 downwards.
ACCTTGAATAATCATCTATGAAACAGATGAAATATTCTTACCCATCTCGAGCTCTAACATTCATCAGACCACATAGGTCTGAATGTACAAGCTCCAAGGCTTCCTTGGCTCTGTAACCTTTTCTAGTAAAAGGTCGTTTGGTCATCTTGCCTTCGAAACATGATTCACATATCGGCAAGGAGTTTTCTTCTAAACTCTTTAGAAGTACACTTTTCACCAACTTCTCAATCTTATTGAGGTTGATGTGACCTAACCTAAGATGCCAAAGATGGGCATTTTTCTTCGGAGAAACCTTTGGTCTTTTAGCTGTTGTTGCTGTACTGAACATTTCAGTGTTAAACAAGGCTTTTATGACTAATGACCTTAGTACATATAAGTTATTTTCCATTGAACCAAAACCAATCTCCATTCCATTCTTGAAAATAAACATTTTATTCTCAGAAAAGGAGACGGTATAGTCTTGTTCAATGAGACAAGAAACCGAGATTAAGTTCCTCTATATATGAGGAACTACAAAAACATAATCCAGTAATAAATAACGTTTCTTGTCAACAAATAACTTCAGCTTGCCTACAGCAACAGTTACCAGTGCCGACTTAAAGAGTCATCTCTCCATGTGGCAATGTTTGCCAGGAACTGAATCTTTAGTAAGAAGAACTAACATGATTGGTAGCACCCGAATCTAAGAATCCAGGCAGAATCATCATTCTCTACCAAACATGTCTCCAAGATCAATAAATCAGATTTACTATCTTGTCTCCTTTTTTGGAAACGGTGGGATCAGTGTCAGAACAATTGACACCACTAGTTTTGTCATCCATCCTTTTATGTTCAAAAAGTAAGAATTAACGTTCAAAAAAATCTTGTAATGAGTCCATGATCTCACGTGCAATGATCATGTTCTAAACCCTTTTGGCCAAAACATCAGGTATGTTAGCCGAAATGTGAAGTTGGGCCAACGAATTAGCCTTCATCCACACCTCATATGCATTGCGAACACTTTGCTATGCATCAAGGGTCGGGACTTGAGGACACTCCTAAACCATGACAAATACGAGGTCGTTTGCCATGAAATAGGTTTCACACGATTCTTTCCACTGTAAGTAGTCGGTCATATTAAAAGCATTAAAAGGAAATACTAACGAGTGGCTAAAAAGAAAAGCATATTGACCTATGTTAGGTTTAAAGCAAATACTCGTTGTAAAATAAAAACAACAACCAATAAGGTTTTAGCAAAACTAATATGAGCCCCGTGTGATAATTAGTTTCGCAATGACGCTTCAAAAGTTTAGGACAAAAGCCGCCGAAGGGATCATTAACTTGCTTAACAATCTCTCGTAAGTGTGACTTGCCATTTTAGGCCCTAGAGGGCCGCCCAAAAAAGCCAATCCGAAGGAAAAAAATCCGATTGGGGCAAAACCTAAAGCGACCCTATCCATTTCTGGAGTTCACCTTGATCTTGACCAACTGCACAAAACCCATTCGAAGGGGGACGCTCAAAGGCGACACGAGGGAGTACAGAATGATCTCATGGTGTGAACCAATGACAGAGACCATAGGATGTGTTGATACACACCCTTCACCCACTTACTATAAACACTCTTTCTGTCCACTTTGAGATTGACTCATGCAAACACCATCCGAAAGGGGATGCTCCCAAGGCACCACGAGACCAAGCATGAATCTCACAGTGTGAACATTCAAGGAGAAACGTGAGTGAAATCATAGACATATCAAATACATCTCTTCCTCCCACTAAGTATTTTATAACCTAGGATTTAGCTTACCTAGAAAAAACACGGCTAAGGATTTTAACTAAGTGACTTTTAGTTTGCCCAAGAGTAACTTTTACTTTGGATAGTTAAACAATATATTTTTTTTATCATCATCCATTAAACTTTTTAACGGAGTCTTTGACCAAAACGTCGCATGCTTGTTGAAAATCTATCTAATTCACCTTTCCAAGTAGGTGAGGTGTTACGTTTCTGTCAACTTAAGAACCCCAGCCTAGCCAGAACCCGCCTTAGACAAAAGGTCCCTTATAGATAGATTTAAAACAAATTTAATCTTTTATGCCAACCATTTAATCCTATTTAACCGATTTTAAAAGATTAAACTAGGTTACTAAACTCTTTATAACCACTTGAACTTAGGTCTATCTCAATCCAATTTTAAAACCCTTTTAAAAACTTGAGTTCACCCTAAGTTCGCATGCAACTCTTTCTTATTGATTTTAGGTCTAATTTCCTTTATCACACTTATAAACTGAAACAACCACCCCAATGCTAAGCTAACACATGCAAGGCATTCATAACGATTATAAACAACCTAAGTGTTATGCTCCATGCATTGTCTATTCACTGCTACTTCTTTTATATAACACTTATACAAAACAACAATGAAACAAGCAAAAACATGCTTCCATTCACCATTACACTATAACACTTATAATAAAAGGATGATGTATGATAATGCTCACTGCATGAAAAATATAACTCTTATATTTCATGATGCATGCGGATACTTTCAAGTAATTTCTTCATGCTTGATTATAACATTTATAATACATGATGCATGAATAATTGCACAACCTAAGGTGGATTTTTAAACTATATGTCAAACACTTTGGCATATAAGCACTATACATCACATGTATAAAATAAATGTTGATGAATCGGGTAAAATTGCATTAAAATCAAAAAATTAAAGTTAACTATTACAAAGACAAGGAGGTTCCGGTTCAAAAAAGCGAACCGGGTCTTGAACCGCCCAAGCGAAGTAACACCTCTCCAACCATCGTGTACTAAACTCCCCACGATCGTCTACACGATAAAACAAATGCTTCGTTCTATCACTTACCAACGCTCCCAGAGCTAAACGATCGTTTAGCAAATACTACACGATCGTGTACCTTTTACTAAGCGATGAAGCTTGAGGTACACGATCGCTTAGCACGCTCCGCACAACGCCCGCCTTACGCGATCGTCTAAACGACTACGATGCGATAAAGCACCATCGCCTAAGCGATCGCTTAGCTAGCGTCTCCGTAACATATACGCGCAATCATGTAAGTAGTAACTAAGCGATGATGCTTACTAACTACACGATCATCTAGCGTGTGCCTTTTACTAAAAGATGAGCATCACATGCTCCCACTACGAGTGTCTATCTCCAGTGCCTATGCGATCGGGCAACCAACGCTATGCGATAGAGTAAATGATTTACTCAATCGCTTAGCATTAGCTAAACGATCGTTTAGTAAACTATATGATCGTATAGAAAAATCTACATGATCGCTTAGATAAATCCCAACGATCGTTTACCTTAGGCTACACGATACGACTAACGCTTGGTATTCTTCTTCGTTGAGAACCGCATCTCCATGCTTTGAAACTTCATTACAAACGACTCGACTAACTCAAACTCTTTGAATTACAGACTCGATTGCAAGTTAATTACGCCAAAAAACATAGGGGCCCTTACAAATTAACACTTTGTAATTGAAGAAAGCTTTAACTAAAGGCAATTAAACCTGAAACATTCATCAACTCCATCCACAAATGCACTTAACAATTAAATACAAATGTAGAAACCCACCGAGAATGTAAAGTGAAGTTCAAAACAGACTTGTAATTTGGAATATCATAACAACCTGGCTCTGATACCAATTGAAGGAAATTGATCATGAGGATTTCCATGAGCAGTAGAAAGATCATTCCAAATTACAATCATATATGAACTTTACAAATTACAGTCATAAAACGAAACATATGGTTATGCATTCGTTATAGAAATTAGAGCATGATACAATAAATAATCAAGGAGAAATCTACACATATTTGTAGATCATCGTCAAGGTTCTTGTTCACGAACGCTCGAACACAACAACCTCGAACGCTCGTCCAACATGACCGCTACATAGTACGAACACCACGCACTCGAACTTAACGATCGCCTCAGTCACAAACACCCCAACAACACGAACAACCTCCACAGAACCTCGACGATGTCAAGTTGAGTATGACACCACTAAGAAGGCTACCTTGGTATTCTCGGTGTGAGAATCTAGAGGGTGGGCTCTGTGTGGACTTGGTTTGATGCAGAAGACAGAGGATTCAACAATCATGTAAACGATTGATCAAGTGGGAGAAGGTTGAACTTATCGTATAGGTCGATGCCCAATCGTTTAGCAAAAGCTAAGTGATCGTCTAGCAAAAGCTAAGTGATTGTTTAGCTCATCGCTTAGCTACATGTCTGTCGCCTTTAAACACTACACTATTGTTTAGCTCGCTCCAAGTTGGCACTTAGTAAATCCTATTTACTTGACTTTTGTGAGATGATTTTCCAAGAGAGAAAATCTCAAAATCAATTTTTTTTAACATTACTAAAATTAGAAAAACAATTTTTCTTTTATCTCAGGGTTACCATGAACCACCAATAACCTCCTACTCAATTGGTTATTAGAGAAAAATATTTAATTATCTAATAATTAATATTATTATAAATATAAATGATAACCAACTTATCATACTATATTTATAACCTATAGTTCAAATATTTCATCTCATAAAACATATAAACCATAGTTCTTTTTCTATTCCATGGCATTTAATGTAAATCACATTGTTAGTTGTAAAAGGGAGAGGAAAATAAATATGTTTGTCTTATGTTATGCGTTAATCTCCATGTGTCGACAGTCATGCGTTGGACTAGAAAATATGAAATATGCATTAAGTTCGTACGCAATGACCTTACGTTCCTATCACAAGTTTTCTTGCTTTCTCGCCAAGTATAATGAGAACGCAAGTTTCTCGGGATGATCCGAGGTCGAGCACAGGAACTTGTAACTAAATAGTGTTTGGGAAGTAATGCGTTTAAGGCGATGAATAAAAGTAAACAGACAGAAGTTAAAGGATTACACACTACCTCTACTCCTAACTAAACAAATTGAGCAATGAAAGTTTAACTATGAGAATTGTTAGAGATTCAACAACTGTTAACGCATAATAATGTTCATTATGTTAGGTCACTCGAGTAATCCTAGCTCGCCACATTAACGCATCGCACACCTCTCGGTGGCCAGCCGCATACCTATATCTCTAATGCATGGTCGTGTCGAGCATAAGATCGTGCCTATCTCTAGGAACAAGACTTACTTTGCTTTAGTGCATTCCACTACTTACCTTCTCGAGTAGTTAATTATGGCTAGTCAGCTCATAGACAAGTGTTGCTACAGCCTCACACCAAGCAAAGAGGATTAACTCACTATACTGTGCAACGCACACCTCTCGGTGGGTTGCTACATGCATCCTATCTCTAGGCTGCACGATTGAGTATGCGAATGTCTTCGATGCTTAACTAAATGATGAATGTAGATGATGATGAAGAAGAAGATGATGATGAAGATGGTGTTGAAGGAACTAAGATATGCATTGATTACAAACTGTATAATGTTTTAAGCCAAAATGTAATATAATATAGAGATAAGAGGAGAAATGGAAGGCTAGATGAAAAAAAAATCTCTTGTTTTTCATCCGAAATGCGTCAAGGTTGCTGGTGGCACCATGGATGGATGGTGGAGAAGTCTCTCTCGAGCTCTATCTTCAGCGAAACTCCGGTCATCACTCGGAATGAGCTGTGGAGGTGAAGAATCCTCAAAGAGTGTCTGCTCATGCTCTCATCTGTGATCACAAGGATCTGCCTTAAGGCAGAAACTCTTATGATTTCAAGTGAAGATCCAAGGTGCTATTTATAGAGCTCAAACGCCGACAACATTGATGATTGCGTTCTTACTCACTGATACCTTTGTTGCGGTATGGGCAATGTCAACATCACCTTATCTTGTTGATACTCCCAAGGTATGTATTCAAACTTGTTTCTCCTAAAGTGACAACGCATTCCACCCACTTGGCGATCAATTTTCCATTACAATTATCACTTTGTGGACGCAACATTCCATGCGGCGAACTAGTCTTTATGAACTTTTGCATGTGGTTACTCTTGCGACGGACTGAGGTCGACACATGCAGTCAATCCCTGCAATGGCTGCAAAAATAGATGCTTTGATGCATAATAATGCATGATATAAGGTTAGTGAGGATTTCTGATGCTGGTCGACGTAAGCTCACTTTTTCACATGAATTCTTGGTATTATTGACACATATTCTTCTTATTAGCCCTCATAATTCTAAGTAAAATGCTACAATAGCTTGTATTTCTACAAGCTATCACTCATTTATATTAATCCTCCACTAGATGTATCTCATACACCATACCGATTATATAATATATAATCAAATTACCTCTTGTCAATTTGAACATTTCAAATCAACACCAAGAACTAATCCTCAACTGAATCCATTGAGCTACCAAAGGGACCTCATGGACCTTTAGCTCGAAGCTCCAATGGTACGTGAATAACTAACTGAACTCTTTAATCACGGGATCCACCATCCGTTAACTGCCAGGCACTCCACTAAAGACCAACAACTGAACTCTCCTTACCACAGATATATTATGTGTCCATCTTAACAAATCAGAAGTGCGACAACCCTTCACAGATCGCTCGTAAGTACAACTCGGCCAATAACCGTTATTCCCCTGTAGTTACATCTAACTCCTTAAGTACCACTGATTCTTCTAATGAACATAAGTCATAGTCCTACTATGATTGAGTTTTCTCATCCAAAGAGAAGCGTGGCCACTATGTTTAAGCCCTGGAATCAGCCCTTAAAGGAGCAATCTCTCTACTTATCCCTACTTCGGGAAAGGAGTGAATTCCATCTTGTGGATTGAGTTCCCAGCTCACAGATCAGATAAGTCGCCAAAAAGGTAGGCATGTTGAGTTGGCAATCTGGCCACTCTCACCCATACTAATCAAAGGACCGCCCTCAAAGGCAGAAGTTCCCAAAACACTCAAGATTGAGGTCGTATCACCTATGGTCATTTAGGTGAGATGTAAGTCTCTAATATCAACGACATTATATATAGAGTCTAGTCATCTCATGGTCCGGTCTTATACAAACTTTTTGTATAGGATACCCTTGCTCGCACGTCTCCACATGAATGGTCAGGATCTACTATCTGTAGTAGTTGACAACACTTGCAAACCTCTACAAAGCGGGTCATATCCGTAGTGTCACCAGGATCGGTATCCCACCTTAATCCTTATACTACGAACCTATTTAGGTTATCATTTAAGGCATGATCCACTTGTATATCACATATACATGCTTAAGTTCACATAAGATAACCATGGAGTTTCGTTTATTGGATATGTGTAAATGAAAGAATGAAATAACAATTATTTTATTCATCAAACAATGTGTATCATTACAAACAACGAGACTACGGGAGAATTAGGACACCAATCCCAACACCGTTATTATCTCCAGTATTCTCGCGTTCCACACCACCGCTAGGGTTTTCAGTTCCTACTGTTGGCTGTTTTTTCCACCTGATACAATGAGGCATGCTTCCTATAATATAATTATATGACACATTCTCTCAATAAAAAGACATCTTTATTGTACCAATGCAAGCCCAACACATGCTAATACCTGCTAAGTCTCTAATCCAACACCCTTAGGGTTCCTAAAACCTTTGCTTTGATACCAACTTGTCACGCCCCCTCCCATATATCATTTTAACCTGAAAAGGGATGTGAAGACAATAAATATCAACCCTCTCATTGTTAGGGTTGATGCACTAAATCTTGTGGGTTCTGTAGTTTGTAATTGTAATGTACAAACGATTTTATTTATTTATTAAAAGATGAGATATTTTATTTAGTAGCATTAACTCACAAAACCAATAAACTAGCATCAAGATTATCATCTGTAGCTTAAACATGTATGTAGAAACATACGGGTGAACATGTTTAAGTGATAGCCTAAATGGTCTGTAGTAGATGAATAAGGCGTTATACCTTATCCTGGTGACACTACGAATACGACCCGCTTTGTAGATATTATAATTGTTGTAAACTATAAATGATCTTATCTTAATCATTCATGTGGAGAAATGTGAGTGGGAGTATTCTATACAAAGGTGTTTGTATAAGACCAGACCACGAAATGATTAGTCTCATTATATAACACCGTTGATAATAGAGACTTACATTTCACTAGGATGACCATAAGTGACATGACCAGAATCCTGAGTGAGTTGTGAACTCCTACCTATGAAGGCGGACCTTTGATTTGTATGGGTGGGTGTGGCCAAATCGCCGACTCATTAAGCCTATCATTTTGGAGATTCTTCTAATTGGGGAGCTAAGAACATAGTTACACTAGACGAAATTCACTCATTTCCTAACGTCTTGGTAAGTATATAAATTGTTCCCTTAAAGGCTTATTCCGGGGCTTGAACAATGTGGAGTCACACCCTCACTTGGCCTCAGAAAGGTTTGGTCATAGTTGGACTATGATTTATTGTTCATTAGAGGGATCAGTGGTACCTAAGAAGTTAGATGTAACTATAGGGAAAAACTGTAATTTTGACCCAATTGTACTTACAAGCAATTTGTGAAGGATCGTCGTATTGTTGACTAGTTATATCAAATGGACACAGACATATATCCATAGTGCAAATAGTGCAATTTTCGATCTTTAGTGGAGTGACTGACAGTTAATAGATGTTGAGTAATTTAATTATAGGAGTTTAATTACTTATTCAAGTACCATTGGAGCTTCAATCTACAGGTTCATAAGGTCCCCTCTATAGCTCAACAGGTAATATTCAGAATTAATTTTGGATTAATTTGAATTGTTCAAATTAACTAAGGGAATTAGTTATATGTGATAATTAATTTAACTTAGTTATATATGATATAATTAATATATGTATTTGATACATTATAATATAGATTTTATTTGAGAGGAATTATATATTTGAAAACGAATCAAATATTAATTATATGGATGACATTCATGTAAGTAAATTTAGTATAAATGTAATTTATATTAAATACCATGTAATATTGAGAGAATTAATAACTATAGGTTATATTGTATTTGATACAATATAAAAACTATAGGTTATATGTTATATATGATGTAACATTATATATATATATATATATATATAAGTTAGTTATTATATATATATATAATTATTATTTTAAATAAAATTATTTTTAATTTAATTAATTTTTTAAAATTAAAGCGGGGAAATAACTTCCTTCCCCTTAATTCTCTCTCAGTGAATTACGTGGTGAGTGGGACAGTTTGAATGAAAAATCATCTTTCTCGTTTTTTTCTTCATAGAGTAGTGTGGTGCATGATTCTACTTCTCCTAAGAAAATTCCCTCTCAAATTCTCTCTCCCCCCCAAAAAAGATCTTAGAGCCCATACACTATTGAAGATTCTCTTCTTCTACATAGAATATGGACGTCTCATTTGTAGTGGTGTCCTATTCTCTAGTTTTTTGTTCGAGAGTTCGAGATTGTTCATGGAGAAGAGGAATTTTGTGAAGGCTGTGAATTCTTCTAGGGTAAATTTTCTTAAAACGCTAATTTTCTTTTTTCCCTCTCTTTGCATGCTGTAAATTAAATGTTTTTTTTTTGCATAATCTTTGTTTTGTAAAATTTTAATATGTGAAATTGGGAATTAGGAACAATTCTTGCTTTCGCAATGGAACTTCACCGTTCCTTCAATTAGTATCAAAGCATGGTTCTTTGTCCCTATTTTTTAATTTTTCCAAGATTGAATTTGCAGATTTAATGGTGGGTTTGCATTCTGTAAATTGTTCACATGATGAATGGATTTGTGAATGTTTACAATTTTTTGATGTCTACGAGATTAGACCTTTTAGACTTATCGCTCTTTTTTTACAAATTGGTTTGTAAGGGCCCTTTGTTTTTTTGGCATAAATTGCGATAAAATCTATAATTTGAAAGTTTTGAGTTGTTCGTGATCATTTCGGTGAGTTTCTGGAGAAAACGAGGCCTAAATCAGAGAAGGATCGATGAAATTCGCAACTGAATAGTGGCTACTATACAGTAGCGTTGCAACGTTGTGTCATAGCGTTGGAACACTGCGAATGGTGAATGGAAAAATTTTCCATAGCGTTGCAACGCTCCAAGATGGAAAATTTTTTCTGGCTCACGTGTGGTTTGATTTGAGATTCATTTGTTTTTCGTCCGGTTTTGCTTGGTTCGAGCGGTTCAAGGGCAGTTTGGGTGCTAGGCGGTCCGATTCGTGCGGTTCAAAACCTGGTTCACCTGTTTTGAACCGGTTGGCTATTAATTATGTAATAGTTAGTTGTTTTAATTAATTAACTTAATATAAGTGTTATGTTAATTTAATTAATTGCTTAGGAGTCCAATCACAATCCAATAATTGTTGTTTAAATTATGCATTTGATGTATGATTTAATTTTATTTATATATGTCGTAATGTATGCCATATAGTAAAATTCCACCATAGGTTATGCATTTTTCATGCATCATTTATATTATAAATGTTATAATATATAGTTGCATGATTTAATAGTATAGTATGCTCATGTATCATATAATATAAGTGTTATAATATATGTTTGCATGCATTAATAACATAGTCATGCATCATTTATATTATAAAGTGTTATAATATATAGTTTGAATGTATGGATGAATGTATGTTATTAACTATTTCATTACTTTATTATATAAGTGTTATGTATGTTAAGTAATGAAATGGGATTGCATTAAATGGGATTGTATGTTATTCATTATTTCATTCCTGCTCAAAATATATCTTGGCATATGAGCGTTGGATAACAGCAAATGAAATGGCCCGAGCATATATCTTAGCAAGCCTTTATGAAGTCTTGACCAAGAAGCATGAGCCTATGCTCACTACCCATGAGATCATGGAGTCCCTGCGAGGAATGTTCGGACAACTATCTACTCAGCTCAGGCATAATGCTCTTAAATTCATCTTCAATGCCCCGTATACAAGAGGGGGATCTATTAGAGAACACGTTCTCAACATGATGGTACACTTCAACATGGCTGAGATGAACGAATCTGACATCGATTAGGCCAGTCAGGTTAGCTTCATCTTAGAAACTTTACCTTAAATTTTCCTACAGTTTCGTAGCAATGTTGTTATAAACAGGATTGACTACAACCTGACCACTATGCTCAAAGAACTGCAGACTTTCCAATCCTTGATGAAAACCAAGGAATAGAAGGGTGACGAAAATGTTGCTTCGTCCCCTAAGAAGTTCTATAGAGGTTCGACCTCTGGAACTAAGTTTGTGCCTTCTTTTTCCAACACCAAGAACTAGAAGAAAAAGAAAGGCGAGAAGGGGAAACCTAACACACCAGTTGCTACCCAGAAAGGCAACAGTGCCAAGGCTACAAATGAATCTGTTTCCATTGCAACTAGTAGGGACAATAGAAGAGAAATTGTTCCAAATACTTGGCAGAAAAGAAGAAGGCCAAGCAAGATAAATGTGATTTACTTGTTTTGGAGACTTGTTTAGTGGAGAATGATGATTCAGCCTGGATAATAGATAGGCGCCACTAACCATGTTTGTTCTTCATTTCAGGGAATTAATTCTTAGCGACAATTAGAGGCTGGGGAGATGAAGATGCGTGTTGGAACTGGGCACGCCGTCTCAGCTATGGTAGTGAGAGATCTTTGACTCTTCTTACAGAAATCTTATATTTTATTAGATAATGTATATGTGGTTCGAGGCTTGAAAAAGAACCTGATTTCTACAAAATGTCTTCTAAAACAACATTACTCTTTAAATTTTAATGTAAACAAAGTGTTCGTTTACAAGAATGGAGTACATATTTGTTGTAATAATCTCGAAGATAATTTATATGTGTTAAAACCATTAGGAACTAAAGCCCTCCTAAATACTGAATTGTTTAAAACTACGGTAACTTATAATAAAAGACTTAAATTTCTCCTAAGGAAAATGCCCATCTTTGGCACCTAATTAGGACACATAAATCTCAATAAGATTGAGAGACTGGTCAAGAATAGACTTTTAAGTGAGTTAGAAGAAAATTCTTTACCTTTATGTGAGTTATGCCTTGGAGGCAAAATGACTAAAAGATCTTTTACTGGAAAATGTCACAGGGCCAAAGAACCCTTAGAACTTATACATTCAAACTTTTGTGGTCCGATGACTGTTAAGGCAAGATGAGGATTTGAATATTTCATCACTTTTACTGATGATTGTTCTAGATATAGGTATGTTTATTTAATGCAACATAAGTCTGAAGCCCTTCAAAAGTTCAAGGGGTACAAGGCTGAAGTTGAAAATCATTAAATAAAACCGTTAAAATATTTGGATCTAATCAAGTTAGAAAGTATATGGATCTAAAATTTTAAGAGTATTTGATATAACATGGAATTGTATCCCAACTTTCAGCACTTGGTACACCTCAGCAAAACAGTGTATCAGAAAGGAGAAATCAAATGTTGGACATGGTTCAGTCTATAATGAGCTATGCTTCCTTACTAGACTCATTTTGGGGTTATGCAATACAGATTGAAGCTTACATTTTGAACTGTGTTCCGTCCAAAAGTATTGCTAGAATAACTTCAGAATTATTGAATGGTCGTAAAGGTAGTTTACGCCATTTCAGGATCTAGGTGTTGGAAAACAGAAACATGCAGCGGAAGAAAACATGATCATTAAGCATTATAATTCCTCAATTTTGACATCAAAATAAGCATGTTCATGGGGTATCAAGAGGGTTTCATTATATACCTTTGAAGATCCTCTTCAAACTCGAAATTTAGTGGCAATCTTCTCCAATTCTTCCTATGGACCACCACTAGAGCTTCCCTACTATTCTCTAGGAGCGTTAGATTGAGTTGTACGACTCAAGGCAAGCTTGAACTTAGGGAATTGGAGGAGAGATTTTCTGGTTTTTCAGCTTGTTGAAGAACAACTTCTTCAACCTTATTGCATCTCCTTTTCCACTCAATCAAAAGTGATTTTATTACATGACTCTCATGCAAAACTGATTACTTCAAGTGATTTCAGTTACTCCTTGAATTTGGTGGTAGAACTGTGTGTAAGAAGACCTTCTTGCTTGAAAGTGGGAAAATCCCACATTGGGATTTTTCTTAATTTTCAAATTCTCTTCTTTTGATTTTGAATTGATTTTCAAAATCAAAACTTTTTCCAATTTTAATTCTTTAACTAAATTTTAAATTTTATTAATTTTACAAAAGTAATTTAGTAATCAATTTTTCTAATAAAATTAATAATTATTAATTAAATAAATAATTTAGTTAATTCTATTAATTAAATATCAAATATTAAATTAATTTTTCACCAATTCCATTACCATGAATCCCTATTCATGAAATTATTATTTAAATCACATTTATATATTAATTGATTCTCCAATTAAGTAATTATATCACATATAATTACTAATTCCCTTAATTTGAATTTGAACGTTTTAAATCAACTTATCACGCTATTCTAAGGCTAATTCGTTTGTGAGCTAGTAAGGGGACCTAATGAACCTACAGATCATGGGCTCCAACGATCTAAGATTAATTGAGCACTTAAGGGAACAACCTCTCTACTATCCCTAAAAGCGGGTCGGAGTGAATTCCGTCTTGCACCTTATGTCCCCAACTATCTACCCAATCTTACCCCTAAAATGGAAGGCTTATTGAGCCAGCACTGTTAAGTCAACCCTCACCTATGCAAATCTAAGGATAATCTCGATTAAACAGGAGTTCATAGTTAGCTCAGGATTAAGGTTAAGTTACTTAGGTCATCGCTATGAAATAGTCAATCTTAAACAGTAAACAGCGTTATAAAGTAAGATTGACTTATTTCTTAGTCCAATCTTATGCAAATTCATTGCACGGGTCATGCGAGCATCCCCGACAACGGCGCCAAAACTTGATGCGTTGTAAATGGTGATGTGATTATGGTATGAGTTGCAGTGATATGTTATGCATTGCACATACAAGTTTTCCTAATAAGACCCAAGTATAAGCCTCACTAGATTTCCTCGTAAGTCTAGGGTCGAACACAAGGACTATTGAGTAAATATGCGACAGTAAATTTGATTCCCTTGCGGTGGTGAAAACGAATAATTTGGATGGTGTTTTGTTTAAGAATAATTCCTATACGACGGAGTTCAAATAAAGACTTGATAAAATCGAGAATTACAATGAGTATGCGATGAACGGGTTGAGAAGAGGTTTACCTAACACTTCCTAAGATTGCGTACAAGTTATGCGATCATGCTACACACAAACAACAACATGTCATCTCTCAATGCAAATGCCATAATTCCTATTTCCAGGACGCATGCGATGTATACGGACTTATGTCTAAGCCTCTATTCTTTTCTATGCGATGATGAATGATGCACACATACACAAGATGACCGCATACTATCATATCCTATTTATAGGGTGCATGTGATGCGTTTATAGCAATAGAACTTATGTCTAAGTTTCTATCTCTTGCTTATGCGGTTCTAATCTAACTCTCTAAAGCCTAGATTCTAATCTAACTCTCTCAAGTCTAGATTCTTTCTTTAGACTACTCTCTCAAGTATCTTTAAAGGGTGAATGACGCATACATAAGACAAGATGATCGCATAAAATATAAATCTTAGGTCATGCTAGCTAAGTACTTCTCAACCCATTCAGAAATTTAGCTACTCATGCGAAATATGGAGAGATTGAACATAGGTTGACATAAGATTTCCATTTAAATAAAATGCAGAATACAAAATAGTAATGGAATGTGAAGATAAGAAGCCCGGTAGTAATGTCTTTCTTCCCGTGGTCTTTTATACTGTCTTTTTCACTCCAACTCTGTTCAGATGAATATTTTTCCTTTCGCAAGTGTTGGCCCCCTCTCTCTGTGTAGCGCTTCCCGACAATCTCTCAATCTGTCCGAGAATGATCTCTCGGTTTCTTTGTCTCTTAGCTCGTCTCCGTCTACTAAATATGAATATGAACAGACTAACGACTCTCTAACTTATTCTCTATTCTATATGGCGATATGGGGGTCTAACTTGTTAACCCCTTTTACAATGGTGGCCTCTGGTATTTATAGAGCTCAAGGTGAAGCAGCCTTTCTCTCTAATGATTGCAATAATGGGTGGTCATTAAATCTCCTGCTCTGATGCGCCAATTAATGGTCACCGAAAGTTGAGTGTACTTGCTATAGTGTGGCTTTAACGGCTTGTCAACTAAATTTAGATTCGACCGTCATCAGCTTTCCGTCCCATCATGATTTATTATGTTGTCACCTTGATGCACAGACTTTATGCGGCCACCTTCTTAAGCATCTTCTCACGATCGCATACGATCGCATGACTTTACAATCGTAATCTTTCAATGCACACGGACGCCTAATTCCTTGGATCGCAATTTTACTTGTGTCAACGCATTTTTCCTACACAAAATAAGTAAATTAACTGCTTTTATGCGATGGGCGCATGCGATTGCAATTTTCTCAGTTTAACACTTTTGGACATGATATTGTTTATTTTTACCGTCATATTCCCTCATTGTTTTACTTATTTGCGTTGTAATAATATGCCTTTCTACCCGTTATCACACCCCCAAATTTTAAACAATGTTTTCCCTCAAGCATAAACTAAAGATTTTCTTTAAAGAGTCAACCGTCTTTTCCCTACCTAGATTTCTTGAGGTGTCTTATTCAAATTTTGTGAACCAAAATATTCTTAATTTCTATCCTGGTCTCTTCCTAAAATATTTCTAAGCTTTAGGGACCGCAAGTTTAACCTTAAAAAAGACTTTACTTGTTCCAGGACATCACATGATTTATTTCAAAACTTTTTCCAACAGGGGTGTTTCCAAATAATTTTTATCCTTGCGCGGTTTAGATATTCTTTTTATGACCTTGCGCTGATCCAAGTGCCTAGCCTTCGTTTTGGCTTGCCCCCACGGGTGTCATGCAAGCATCCAACTACGAGCAACGCGCTCTTTCTCAGTCTAAACTCATGCTAACACTTTGTAATGTGTCATGCGAGCATCCAACTAACGCATCAGGGACGCCCCCACTCCTGATGTCACCACATGAACGAGTCAAGATCACTTCGTTTGTAGCACTTTAAAACTCCTTGTAACAACTATAGAGTGGGTCGTATCCAATAGTATTACAAGAATAAGGCACCCAACCTTATTTGTCTACTATAGATAATTTTGACTATTTACTCGAACATGATCTACTCTTATATCTCCACATAAAGTTTAAGTACTCATGTAATAATCATGGATCTTTTTAGTTTATAGGATTTATTTTTAAAACGAAATAAGCAATTCATATATTCAATAACAACTTTATCGATTTACAGAATGAGTTTATTATTTACAAACCATGAGGTTTTGGACATAATAACACTGAGGTTGTGAAGTGTAGGATTGTATCAACAGCAGCGGAAGCACAAGGATCATCTAAGCATTCAAATTCACTAATTTTGGCAAAATATAAAGCATGCTTTTGCAGAAAAAATGAGTTTCAAGACATACCTCTTGTAAAACTTCTTCAAAGCTCCATCTCCAGCTGCTATCTTCTTCATATCTTGTTGTAGACCACCTCAAGATCTTCCCCCACTATTCTCTTAGTACTCTAGATTGAGTTGTAGGACTTAAAACAAGCTTGAATCTATTTTGGTTTTAATTTCATAAATTAATTATTAAATAAAACTTAATTGATTTAATATCAAATATTAAATTAATTTTAAAACATATCCATCTTTATATATTTAAATCACATTTAAATATATAAATTCTTCTATTCTGTTTAATTCTAAAATTAAACATATAATTATATCTCATATAATTATTAATTTCTTTAATTCTAATTTGAACATTTCAAATTAACTTATCATGCTATTCCAGAGCTAGTCCATTACGAGCTAGTAGGGGGACCTCGCGGACCTACAGATCATGGGTTCCAAGGATCCGAGATTAATTGGCTAAACTCATTAGACCAAATTAATCTCCATTAGTTAACTAATGGGTCACTCCACTAAAGCCCATAGTTGTACTCCCCTCACTGTAGATATATTATGTCCATATGTTTATTATTTTACAAACTGTGAGTTTTTAGGACATAAAACCCAACAAGCAGTACATGTGCTTGAGGAAAATCTTAAGAAATTGGAACCTCATTCAAAATTTTGCCTATTTGTAGGTTACCCTAAAGAAACGAAAGTTGGTTACTTCTACGATTCTGAAAAAAAAAAATAAGGTGTTTATGTCGAAAATTGTTACTTTTTTAGAAAATGACCACATAAGGGAGCATAAGCCCTGTAGTAAGATTGTGTTGAATGAATTTTCCAGTGAAACTGCTGAACCTTCAACAATAGTTGTTAAAGAGTCTAACACCTCAACAAGAGTTATTGAAGTTGGATCATCTAGTAGGTCAAATCTACCTCAAATGTTGAGGGAACCTCGACGTAGTGGGAGGGTTGCAAACCCACCTGTTCATTATATGGGTTTAACAGAAACCCTAACTATTGTAGCTGATGGAGATGTTGAGGATCCATAGTCTTACAAAAAGGCAATCGAGGATATTGACAAAGATGAGTGGATCAAAGCTATGGATATCAAAATGGAGCTTATGTACTTCAATTTTGTTTGGGATCTTGTATATCAACCGGATGGGGTTAAACCTACAGGTTACAAGTGGATCTACAAGAGAAAACGAGGTGCTGATGGGAAGGTGCAAACCTTCAAGGCTAAACTTGGGGCAACAGGTTATATCCATGTTGAAGGAGTCGACTGAGGAGACTTTCTCACTGGTTGCTATTTTAAAGTCTATCTGGATCCTCCTATCTATTGCCTTATATTATGACTATGATATTTGACAAATAGATGTCAAGACTGCTTTTCTGAATGACAATCTTGAGGAAACCACTCATATGGAGTAACATGAGGGATTCATAACCCAATGTCGGAGCAAAAGGTTTACAAGCTTAATCGATCCATTTATAGATTGAAGCAAGCTTCTCGATCTTAGAATCTGAGATTTGATACTGCGATCAAATCTTATAGCTTTGATCAAAATGTTGATAAGCCTTGTGTTTACAAGAAAATCATCAATAGTTCTGTAGCTTTTCTAGTGCTTTATGTAGACGATATCTTACTCATTTTATCAACAGTTCTGTAGCTTTTCTAGTGCTTTATGTAGACGATATCTTACTCATTGGGAATGATGTAGGTCTACTGATTGAAATTAAGAATTAGATACTGACCCAATTCTAAATGAAATATTTGGGAGAAGCACAGTTTGTTTTCGATATTTAGATCTTTAGAGATTGAAAGAACAAAACATTAGCCCTGTTTCAGGCATCATACATTGACAAGATGCTTGTCAAGTTTTTGACGCAGAACTCCAAGAGAGGTTTACTCCTTTTCAATTATGGAGTTATTTTGTCCAAGGAACAATGTTCTAAGACCCCTCAAGAAGTTGAGGAAATGAGACGGATCCCCTATGCATCGGCTGTTGGTAGCCTGATGTATGCGATGTTATGTATTAGACCTGATATCTGCTATCGAGGGGGATAGTCAGTAGATATCAATTTAATCTAGGATTTGATAACTAGACTGCCATTAAAAATATCCTCAAGTATCTATAGGGAACGAGGGACTACATGCTCGTGTATGGTTTTAAGGATCTGATCCTTATAGGATACACGGACTCTGATTTCCAAACTGATAAAGAATCTAGGAAATTCATATCAGGATCAGTGTTCACTCTTAATAGAGGAGTAGTATTCTGGAGGAGCGTCAAGCAGGGGTGCATTGCGAACTCCACTGTGGAGGTTGAGTAGGTAGCGACTTGTGAAGTTGCTAAAGAAGTTGTCTGGCTCAAGAAATTTCTGACTGATCTAGAAGTGGTTCCAGACATGTCTAAGCCCATCACCTTTATTGTGATAATAGTGATGCTATGGCTAATTTTGGAGAGCCTAGGAGCCACAAGTGCGGGAAGCACATAGAGTTAAAATATCATCTCATCTGAGTAATTGTGCGTTAAAGGGACGTGTTCGTCACGTAGATAGCTTTGGAGCACAATGTTGCTGATCTATTTACAAAGGCCCTCATGACTAAGATGTTTGAAGGTCACCTAAAAGTATGGGTCTACGAGACAGGCCACATCTAGTCTAGGGCAAGTGGGATATTTTATACTAGACGCGTATTGTGCCCTAGTTTACTATTCTATGTATTTGTATATTAGTATCACTTTTATTTTGTACACCTCACTAGCTTCAGGACAAGTGAGAGATAGTTGGGGTTGATGCCCTAAATCTCATGGGTCCTGTAGTTTGTAATTGTAATGTACAAAAATTTTTATTTATTTAATAAAATATGAGATGTTTTATTTAGTAGTATTAATCCACAAAACCAATAAACTAACATCCAAGGTTATCATCTGTAGCTTAAACATGTAGAGACATACGAGTGGATCATGTTTAAGTGATAATCTAAATGGTCTATAGTAGATGGATAAGACTGGATACCTTATCTTGGGGACATTACGAATACGACCCGTTGTGTAGATGTTACAACTGTTGTAAAGTAGTACAAATGATATGATCCTGATCATTCATGTGGACACATCTAAGCGGGAGTATTCTATACAAAGGGGTTTGTATAAGATCGGACCACAAAACGATTAGTCTCATTATATAACACCGTGTATAATAGAGACTTACATTT